>NC_046366.1:24646348-24926351 GCF_011125445.2 Fundulus heteroclitus | reverse complement strand
AATACTCAAAGGTTTTGTTTGTTTCTTCCAGCACCAGCCAGTCTCTGGATTTCTCCTTTGATCACTCTGACGAACAATCACTCGACTTATTTGAGGACATCTTTGTCAATTATGAAAAGAGAAAGTAAATAGACAACATGGTGTTTTTTTGTTTTCTTTTCAGTTTTTGTGAATTCTTGTAACCTTATTTCCATTTTTCTGTCTGCAGGAAAAACACAGGTAGTCGACAAAAGCAGATCATTCCGAAGGTAAAGTGCTGCTGAAATACATCTTTAAGTGACCTCCTCTCATACAAGAGGCAATTAAACATATTCTTTTAACTTTAATGTATTTCATCTGGTCTTGGAGTTGACGCCAACACAAGTAGCAAATAAAAGCAAACTGGGGAGATTCAGAGCTCAGGCGGGAAAAGCTTCAGACGGGGGATTGTATTATGCTGTGTTCAGAACGCACTACATGCCCTCTACATGCCCACATTCAACCATAAATGGTCAACTCACCTCATGAATGTTAATGTGCATGTAAATGACCCAGCTGATCATTATTAGTTCATGATTAATAATGGAAACCAGGGAGACAAGAGCAAAGAAGCTGTGAAACAAATTTTCAGAAAGGCCTTTATTAAATGTGTAAATCAGAGGTAAAAGCTCATATGTTGTCTACATCCAAAGAACTTGTTAAAAAGTTATTTTATTATTGCTGTCTTAAACGTCGGATGATATCCTCACAGAGCCGTGCTCCGTTTTCGAATTCCTCTTGTTCTGGAGGAGTCTGTGCGGAGGAGGGAGGCCAGGAGGGATACCATACCATACCATACCATACTAGCTTTATTTATAAAGCACTTTAAAACAACCACAGTTGATACAAAGTGCTGTACAATCCAAAAACACAACAAAATAAAAATAATTATAATTAAAAGTAGTTTAAAAACAAAGACATACACTTTAAACTAGATCTCACTGGTGTTGAAAGCCAAGTTAAATAGATGGGTTTTAAGACGAGCTTTAAAATGAGGGTTTCCTCCCGATAATGAAGAAACTCGATGCATCAATCAGCGCCGCTGTACATTTTAGGAAATCGATGGCATGCTCCACAGCTGAGCACGCATTGGGTGTGAGCAGTATTAAAGCGTGCCTCCTCTGTGCTTCGGGGTTTGGAGAGCGGATTAGGACCCAACACCTGAGGGGGTAGCCACTGTCATTATAGTGCCACTATAGAGCCACTGTAGGTTATAGTGAAATGTAATGCTGTCAGGCAGTGGTTGGGAACTGTAACTAGAATTTTTCAACATTGCCATATTTTTTTTTTTACTCTATAATATTAACAACAATATAAAAGGTCAAAAAAACAAAAGGATGAAACAAAATGTTCACTTCCTGCAGGCTGATTATCTCTTTGGAAAGAGAGCCATGAACCTTGTTATCAATAGAATTCGAAAACCCAAAATAGACAATCTGAAAATATTGCAAAAATAAGTTATATACTTTTTTAGCACTTTATTAATAATGTTAATCTACAGATAACCGTATGTTACCTCAATGCAGTGAAGCTGTTGCTCTGAGATTTGTAGAGAATCCCTACCTAGTCATACCACTGACTGCAGTTACAGACCAAACAGCAGAGGGTGCTGTTGTCACATTTAGACGGATTTGGAAGGCCTGTATTTTCTGGACAAAAATGGCAAGACTGTTCTTGGGAATGATGTTTTGTTCCACTAAAACATAAAGTTATGCCAATTTGAGAAGCGGAAGTGCTAGCACCGTCCTCATTCTTTAAGCATGCAACCGTGACCGCCAAACCCGTCTCTCTTCTGATTGGATAGTTACATTTGTGATTGACATGACATTGACCAATCAGCTGAGATGAGAAAGAATTTATAAACAGCACTTTACACACTTTTCACACATATAAGTTCCTATCTATGGATGCACAAACATAAAATTCTAAGACAATTTGGTTTTACAATGGGGACACAAATTCCAGTCATATATATTTTGTGCTTGTAAATCAGAATGTGTAGTTATGAATACATTTTTCCATAGTGTTGGTCTGTCATATAAAATCTTGATAACATACACTGACATCATGGACTTTGTAAATGAAAAAATTCAAGGTGTGTGAAAGAATTTGCATGTGCAGTATGCACATGTAAGCACCCAGAGCTAGATTCAAAGTGTGGATCCTCATAATCACATTTTATATTTGTTTGTTTTTGTTTTTTAACAGAACCTCATGAATTTGAGTTCCCTTCGTCACATCGTTGGTCTTACGAACCATGACAGAACCAGCAAATCCATCTTCCACCCTGACAGACGAGTAGATCCCCTCACGGTTAGCGCTCAGTTTCAGGTATGCCTATCTGTGCAACTTTGTGAAAGTTGAACAATACTATAGTATTTCATGATAACCACATGCTTACAGGATGTTTTTATACATACGTGTATGAGAGTTTTACTCTCCGAATTGTTTTGATAGTGTAACCTCTAAAACCATGTTTGCTTACTGACTCGCAGACCTCGCTTGGAAAACTGATCGAGACGATTGAGAGAGCAGAGCCATTCTTCATTTTCTGCTTTCGGTCCAACGCTGAGAAGGTAAAATCATCTTTCTAATTTGCAATCCCATGCGGAAGAATTTATTTTGATTATGCATGCTGCACTAGACAGGACAGATGATGACTTTGGACATCTTGTCTGGATTTTATAGAAACAGCTGCACTTTGATGACGAAGTGGTGCTAAATCAAATCAGGTATATGGGCATACTGCAGATGATTCACATGCAGAAGTCAAGCTACGAAGTTAAATACACGTTTAAGGTAGGTGGTTCCTTTAAAACTATTTCTATACTGCATCCTCCTCATTTATTGGCCTCTATGGTAAAAATGTCTAAAACCTATAAAATAAATGTATCATTTAGTGCAGTAGCATAATTTTACACAGAAAATATTTGAAAAACCCAATATTTAATTGACTAAATTTATTCAATGTGGTATTAAATCTCACAATTAGAAACAATTAAAAGGAGTAAACAAAATAATATTTGCAACGGTGATTTGCACCCTGACCAGCTGCTATAAAATAATTGAAGCATTTTTGATTTTATTTCACATTTTTATCAACTGGTAAATCAAATAACATGTCATCAACAATCCACGACTTGCTGTTTCATGATGTGACATGGAGGCATGGACCTCCACTTTTGAGAGCACTTTTGGACCCCCTCACATTTACAAACGTATGATGGCCCTCGCTCTGTTCCTTTTTCTTCCTGAAAGAATCCATTCCACTTGTTTGATAGAATACTAAAACTAAACCTCCACTCCATGTTTTCCCAGTTACCAACCCGTTTTCCAAGTATAAAAACCGAATGGCAGCTGAAAACTTGGTAAAGTAAGGTGTTCCACTGAGATCTCACTGAACTCCATATTTATTGTCCAGGATTGTAGATAAAGTTTAAAACAAGTGAAAGATGACCAACAAAGCTGGGCAAGGACCCATGATCTCTAGCACCCGTGCACAGTGAAGAGGACGATATGGGAGGAAAAAAATACACTCCTGTCACAAATATTAAAATGTTAAGTCTGCTAAACAATTCTGGGACTTTAACTAGAGCTGTGTTCTTTAGTCAGATGAGGCTAGGGTTAAGATTTACAGCAACAAACACTCTGGATTTCTCACGTTACCCAGATGACATGAAACCAAAGAGGAATCTGTGGAGAGACACTTCCTACCCACTGTTAAACATGGTGGAGTATCATTGAGGCTTTTCAGCATGTTTCTGTTCTCATTGACCTAGGAACCTTGTTATGGCACATTGAAGTCTTTGTCCAGGACATTTTATATAAATCTGGTGACTTCTACAAATAAACTGAAAATGGGTCATAGTTGGGTCGTTCAGAGGGATAACGGTTACAAAATAGTGATAAATTAACACGGAAATGCCTCACCAAGCAAAAAAAGAAGCCCACTTCTATGGTAAACTACAAAAAAAACTATATGGTAAGTTGAAGAGAAGAGAACATGAAAGAGGACTGGGAAATTGATGATCTGGAGAAATTGTGCAAAGACAAATTATCAAAGATCTGTCTCTCTGGATGCTTTAATCTTTAGAAATATTATAGGAGAAGATTAAGATATTTCCTATTGGCAATAATAACGTATTAACAGCAGGGTAGCCATGTTACGGCTTTTTAAAAATGATAACCATTGGTGCCAATAATTGGGGAGGGTTAAGCACTCATTCCACTGCACAATTCAGAAATCTCAAATTCAACTTACTAAGGTGGATGCCAAAGAGTTTCTTCTTTAACTTTCTGATCATGTTTTTTCCCCTATTAACAGGAATTTGTTAAAAAGTTCAGGATTTTGTTTCCAAAAGAAAGCACCGGCTCTGTGGAGGACATAACTAAACTGTTTGAGAAGATGGGATTGGATAAGACCACGTACCAAATTGGAAAAACTAAGGTATCTGCTTGTTTTTTTCTTCTTCTTCTTCGTTTTCTTATAAATATCATCACCCTTACCTGTACTTTACATCTTTGTTCTTTTAGACATTCATTTTATAGATTTGGAGTGTGTGTGTGTGTGTGTGTGTGTGTGTGTGTGTGTGTGTGTGTGTGTGTGTGTGTGTGTGTGTGTGTGTGTGTGTGTGTGTGTGTGTGTGTGTTAAATTGAAATAACACGGAAGTGAGGCTTTAAAGTTAATGTGATATAAAAAGTGCTTTGAACCAGCTTCAGGTTAATTATTCTCACCTTCAATCTGCTTAGGTTTTCCTCAAAGAAAAGGAACGTCAGTTGCTCCAGTCGACTCTGAACAAAGAAGTGATAAAACACATCGTCACCCTGCAGCGCTGGTTCCGCTCCTGCCTCATAAGAGCGCACTTTCTGCAAAAGAGGGACGCCACAAAAATCATCCAGGTACTGCTACTTCCTTATATGAGCGTCGAGATGAACCAAACCTGTTAAATCTTAAGGCATATCAACGACTTACGAGACATAAAATTTAACTACTTACAATTCTCAGCAAAATGATTTATGCACCCTTGAACCTTTCACCCATTTAGCCACTTTTTCAACCACAAACGCTGACGTATTTTAGTGGGCTTTTATCCGGCAGACCACCACAAACATCATTGTTGTGAAGTGGAAGGCAAATGCTACACAGTTTTCAGCATGTTTTACAATTTAAAGAACTCTATGCTGTGCATCTGTGTTCAGGCCTCTTTGATCTCTAAATAGAGTTCACCTGTGTGTGAATTAATATCAGTATCAATCAAGCTATTCTGTGAAGGCCTTAGAGGTTTGTTAGACAACTTTACTGAAGAAGACGACCAAGGAACACGGCAGACTGGTTAGAGATAAAGAGGTGGAGAAATGTAAAGCAGAATGATGCTATAAAACAACAGGACAGTCAAGGAGAACGCTAATCAGAACACTGGAGGAGCTGCAGAGATGCACTGTAAAGCTCAGGTGGAACAGGATAAGTATTAATCCTGCACGCCTTAAATCCCCTCTGCAATTTGTCAGAAGTCATGTAGGGAACAGCGCAAACTTGCGCTGACATCAGATGAGTCCAGAAGGGAACTTTAGAGGCATACATGCAAAACACTATGTGAAAATATTTGCAGAATAAATACTGCATATCAGCTTTAATACATAATATCCCCCTTTGAATCATTGTGATAGTAGCATTATGCTGTTGGGATACCTAATTCAGTTCTAGATTCATAGGCAATGTTACTTTATATGAACTAAACTAAGACGCACGATCCAGAAGCAAAGGAAGAATGTGATTTTAAGAGTAAACTTAAAATTGTTATTTGTTGCGGTTTCAGAGGAGCTGGCGGGAGTTTTATGAGAAGCAAAACCGAACCGCCACGGTAATCCAGACGGCATGGCGTACGTCCCTGAGTAAGTCCCTAGACCTTTCGCCGGAGCCCGACGAAGATCCCAATGCTGAACATGGCGTCAGGTACTATTACGAAGAGCCGGGTTTCAGTTGACTGTCATAAAAAAAGTGTATGCTTCATTCAATTTATCCAAAGGAAACATTTTGTTTATGCCAGACATAGAAAAGTAGGTTCCAGGGGATTGTACGATAGCATTATCACCACATTTGATAGGAGCTTTCTGGAAAAAACTGTGCAAGTTGGTTCTGTTCAGAATATGCATAATATTTGAGTTTCATTTAATGAACTGAATAAATTAACCCTGCTGTGATACTTTAGTTAATTGAGAGTACAACTGTGCATGACTAAACTACATATAGTAAACTTTCCCAGTGAATATTACACGTTATGTATTGAAATTGATTGGGTTACAGAACCTTGCTTCCAGGTAAACCAAACTAATCACTAAAGTTGTTTTTCTGTCAGAAGATCTTGATTGTCTTTGTTTAACCCAGATAATCGCTTCGATGATCACATTTAAACAAGCTTCAAATTGTCAACATCTTTCATGGTTAAACCTGTTTTCCTTATTGAGATTTTTGAAGTCAAGCTTCTGTCATATGGTTCTGAACTGATGCTTCTCACAAACAGCTCAGAGAAAAGACAGTTGAGGAGGCAGCAACATTTAGACTATAGATTCGCCAGCAAGCCTGATCCAGTCGACGACCAGAAGACACAAGAGGACCAGAGCAAGCAGACAGAAGAGGGCAGAGGGTCTGTTCCCCATTTGAACAGACCCTTCTCTGTGCCACTGGACGCCACAGCTGGCAGCAATCCTTCTATTTGCAGCTCCCTTCAGCAATACATCGGCAAAGAAAGTGCAACGGACAGAACCAGCGCAGGTAGTTGCTCAGACTCATCAAGTCCTGAAGCATCACGAAGGAGAGATGATTTCTGGTAAGATTAACAATGTTTGCCATAAATGTGCAAAAAAAAAAAAATGAAAACATCCACAAATTATTCTGATAGTTTAGAGAGCTGCTGTCATGCTGTTTCCCATCTTGGCATGCATTCTCACATATTAAAAAATTAGGGCTGGGCAAGTAACGCGTTAATTTTGCGTTAATTCATTAGACTATTAACGGCGATATTTATTTTATCGCGCATTAACGCATGTTGCTCACATGCTTTCAGTCAGTGTCAGTCAGCACGCACGCTGACTGCAGCGCGCTGTCACGGCAGCACTCTCCCTCTCCCCCTCCCCTCTCGTACATGGCTCAGCGGCGCCAGCCAATCAGCACGCAGGCTCAGCCTGGCCTGCCCACTCAGCTCTCACACAAACTCAACACACTAACAGCTGAGAGAGACCGCAGCAGCGAAAAAACATGAACAGGGGAAGTAGCACCATTTGGCTTTATTTTAATACCGTAAATGAAATCAAGCTGTATGTTTTGTAAAAAGCCGGTTAATTTCAGTGGAAACACAACAAATTTATCTAAGCACGTGAAAAAACATGAGCAAGGAAACGTCGAGCCACAGAAACGGAGAGAGGAGACGAAACTTCTGTCATTGCCCCGACAGACCCACAGACTGACGTCTCTGACTGAGGCGTTTCAGTCCTCCATGGAACATCCAGGTAGATCAGTGGTCATCTTCAGCAGCAGTTCATGTTAACTTTCAAAGTAGATCTTATCTATCATATGTTACTGGAGCCCACACAGAAAATGTAATTAAGACCTTGAAAGAACCCAGTACATATATTAAAAAGTGTTATTTAAGATAAGATAACATTAGCTAATCCTTTTTTTATCCCACGACGGGGAAATTTATACGATTAAAGCAACAGGCAGGTGCACACAACACAGACAAAATTACATAAGGATTGAAATATATAATAGGTGGATTAGCAAAAATACACTGAACATAACATTATTGTTATTATTATTTAATTGTAATAATAAAATAAAAACCACAAAACCCAAAAGGTCAACAGTTTCATGATACATCAAGCTTAGGGACTGGCTAATATACAGCAGATCAAAAAAGGCAATATTTTGGCTGCAGTGCTTGCTGTTCTCTTATGAAGAAAAGATCAACTAGTGCACTAAATTCAATAGATGGGTTGAAAATATCCAGCATAAAATAAGTTCTACAAATGTTACAACACTTTTGTTCATATGGCAGCAGAACATTAAAATAAAAGTGCTCTTTACACTACTTTTGAATTCATTCTTGGAGTTTGCGCATACAATGCGATTAATCATGATTAATCGGGCAAATTATGCGATTAATCGCGATTAAAGATTTTAATCATTGCCCAGCCCTATAAAAAATGCATCAATGCTTAAGCCTTTTCACGTCCAGGTTTGAATAGTGCTTGTGTATTGGGATCAAGGTTGTGTTACATTAGGATGGGGTAGCTTACTTTATCTTTAAGGACTATATTTATGTCTCAAGTCAACAGCTGGAAATGAAATTTCACTGTTCTGATTGCTTAACACAATTAGAGAATCATCATCAACTTTGATCTTGATACCAGGACTGCCAAGTGTTTAATTTTGTTTGTTTTTTTCTTGTGGAAAAAGTCGCAAGGGAAAAACAAAGTCTGCTGATGAACTGTCGGAGTCCTCCAGCGGTGAACGCTCTAGAGGTGCCAAACCGGTAAGCTCGGTCTTCGTGTTATTTCATAGTCCAAAGCATGCATCAAAACTGTGCAACATTAAAACCTTCCTCTCTTTTCTTTTGTGTTAACTTGTGTGTTGGTTTATAAAAGACTGCTTTGTGTTCAGGAAACGTAAGTTTTGTCATCCAGGCAAACCCTTAAACGGACGCATAAGCCTTACAGAGACGTCTGACTTTGAGCATTGTCCCTTTCTCTGGCCCTGTCAGGAAAGGGTTCGTCTCCGCAAGCCGAAAAAACACAAGCGGCGCTTAGCCCACGCCCGCAGCGGTTTGGTGTATAACTTTGGGGGCTCCAAGGAAAGCGAGTACTGGGACTTTCCGCTGCCTCCCTTCAGCCCCGCTTTGCCCAGTCTGAAGAGCTCGGCCAGTAGTATGGATGTCTGGGCCCTCAAATCCCAGGTCGAGGTACTGACCTAGGGGAGAGCTTCCCTTCCACAACTGTCCTCTCCACAATGGCCCTGCATGTAAATCTCCCATGTGGACTGGATGGATAACTTGCATAAATCTTTGAGCTCTATCCTTCATTCTGCAGCCAAGGACAATAGGAACATGAGCTGTTGCTTTCCAATACTGTTAAAATGTCAAAGTCCATTTCCAGGGCTCATTTCTGAACTTTCCGTCTTTCTGCCCATCTCGAGCATCAGAGTCAGTGGGCACAGACTCTTGAGTTTTTAGTAATTATAAAAGATTGTTGCATGTTTTGCTTTTTCATTGACAAACTTTAATTAAATTCAGCTTTTCCATGTTCTTCAATCTGCTTTTAAATAAAGCAGGTGTAATTATAGTCATTCTTAAAAGGGTTATCAGGAACATTAATTGACGTCGATGTATAGTACAATGCGTTGCTTGTGCTTTGTTTCCAAAGCAGCCATACCGTAAAAAAAAAAAAAAACAAGAACGTTGGTTCTATTTAAAACTTTTACATTCTTCTTTTATATTACATCTACTGTGCCTTGAATTTTGGTAATTGGTCTATGTGCATTTAGCGAGCAAATGCCACATTCATGCAGATGGTTAAAAATATTCAGCTGGTGGGAGGACACTGTCTTTGCATGATAAATATGACGGATGGAGAGGGTGAGGGACTATCTCTTCTGTGGTACCATTTTACTTCATGGTCTGGGCTCTGGTTCTGTGGTGGAGGAGCTACAGAGAATATACAGCTGGGGCTGCAGCAGTGAATCTGAAGTTGGATTAGGGGAACTATCAGTTTGAAAAGTGAACAATAACTGTTTAGTTTTTAGATTAAGAGTTTTTTTGTTTGTTGTTAAATGGTTTTGTATTTTGAGTTGCAGAACATTTGTGATCTCTTGTTACAGTTCCCATCGGAACCGGACTGTTCAAGGTACAGCCTTCCAGCAGGAGGAACCAGTACCGAAACCGATTTTCGTGGCTCAAAGCAGTCACAGATTACAACTCCTGATAGGTAAAACTATTCCGTTTTTAGGTATTTACAAATTATTGAAAAATTCTGGGATATCATTTATCTAATGCAGCATAATAGTTAATTTCTTTAGGTTCTTCTACATAGAAGTGATCCACAATGTCTTCTTTTGTAGGCCGTGGTTTCTCAGTAAATTTCTGAAGAAACGGGCACAGAGATCTGCCGTGCCTGGTGAATCTCTTGCAGATAAAACAGGTAAATCAAGTTAGAAATAAACAATCTGTTATTATTTAATTAAACAATACTGATGCCTCGTGTGCTTCTAATCAGCTACGCACTATTTTATCTTTTGCGCAATTTAGACCAATTATATTTTATCTGACGTGTTAGGATTTACTTAATGTTAGAAAGTAGAACATGACTGCGACTCAAGTTATTGTTATTTAGTAAGAGGAAATAAGGAACAGTTTTCGGCTTACATACAATGTCTACTGTCACTACAGAGGGGGATATATACTGCAAGTATTCAATATGCTCTAGACTATATTTCCCTGGTATTATATTTGCTAACTAGCAAACTAGAATGTTTAAACAGTTTGAATATAATTTTTTCAAAGCATTAAGTCCCCCATGTAACTTGTGCGTAATATCCTACCAATGCAAACAAAAACAGAAACACATTAACCAGACAGAGCTGGGTATCCTTTACACACTCCGTGGTAGAAATCTCAGTTAGTGAGAAGCGTAAATATCCCTGAACTGTGCATACAGGTTAGATGCTTGAAGACAGAGAGATGTTTGAATTATTTTTACGCTGCACTTTAAATGCAAAATGTATTTGTGACGCTCAAAGAGAAATCCTAGCATTGTATTAAATAAGGAAGTTAAAGACAGGTGCTGAAGAAGAGCGCAGTCAACGTTAGCATGAAAAAGCACAAGTGGTGACTCTGATGGCTAGTTCACACGGCAGGATTTTTAGCCCGATTTTTGCCCCGATCTTCCCCTTCCGAGAGGCCCCGACTATCAGCGTGACTCTTACAATAATCTTAAGAGATATTCCTGCCGTGTGTGTTGTGTTTTACCCAGAAGGGGTTTTAGCAAAACATCTTTGACAAAATGAAACTTTACCGTCTCCACAGCTAGCAGCTCTCGTTGATCTGGAGAACATAGATTTGGTTTTCTTTAGGTTTAATGTTAAACGGGATTTGTTTAACCAATCGGACCCTCTCTCAAGACTTTTTGTCAGTATGCTGCTAGTGGCTGCACGGGTTTTACCAGGCACATACACTACAGTGTCATCGGTGTACATGTTTAGGCCGACTTCAGGACACACTTTAGGGATCTTGTTCACATACAGGCTGAAGAGAATAGGCCCCGGTATGGTTCCCTGAGGGAACTGTTTAGGGTGTACATACTGATGTGTTTCTAAATATTGAGTTAGTTGTTCTGAAACTATTTTTTTCTAATAATTACGAAATCACCTAATCCCTAATGTCTGTGATATTCCCAGATTTAAAACATGTCACATGTTTACGATTTTTTTTTATTAATAGACCCCCTCCACCCCCCCCAACCCCGCCCCCAAACTTTAATTTGTGTTTAAAAGCAATGTTTCTCATGTTATGGAAATAAAGGTCCAATCTCTCTGCCATCTGCAGTAACGTTGCCAAGATTCTCTCCACAATATTCACATACGACTAATTCCAACAACGCAAAGGTGCATCGAAGCCCGACTGTTTGTATCAGCCGGGCCACGCGAGCACTTCCGGCAGACGGGTCTCTGGACCGAGAGATTACCAATCCTAATGAGCTACGAAACCTTGACGAGTTCCTTGGGAATCAAGTGAGTATACCATTTAACTATGTTGGTTTTTAGGTAGTTTGTGTGAGAGTCATTGAGTGCAGTTTATGCACAATATAATGCGAATGTGTTTAAGAATTCCCTTAAACTTACTTTTCCTGTAACTATCTTGTAATTCATAATTTCCTTACTTTTGTCGTCAGGTGACTGAGTTGCAAACAAGAATAAAAGAGCTGTCCGCAACAGAGAACATTTTCATCTGTGCCACCATGGAGTTCAGAGAAACCATCAAAAGCATGTATTCCTTGCAGGTATATCACTTTGTTAACTAAAAGAAAATAATTTCTAGTTTTGCCTTTTTTATTTTTACAATAATTTAATATCTACTTCTTGTGAATCTTTCAACCCACAGAAGCCTCAAGTTTGTTACAAAAGCCTGATGAATGGCTACCGTAACAAAGTGAATGCATTGGCAGGACTGAGCAACAAGTCGGAGGTCTCACTGGTGGTCAACCTGTTCCAGTCTATGCTGGACGGATTCATCAGGGGGGAAATAAAGCGGGTAGAGTCCGAACCAGCCAAGGTATATTTTTTTCTATTCTCAATCATCAGTCTTTAAACCATAGAGATTGTCACGTTTCTTTGTATCTCACTGTGAAAATTCACTTCTCCTTTTTATTTAGTCTACTAAGACGACAAAGAAGAGATGGAAAAATGAGAAATGTGTAAGTTGGACATCTTTAACTGAGTTTCTTCTTTATGAATGCAATGAATAATCTGGAGTTGTTGCTGTATTTGTTTGTGCCTGCAGCTTGATAACCCTCTGGATCATCTGTTCAGCACATACCAAGTGAACATCATGCAGTCATGTGACTTATGTGGCTCCTACATCTGGGGAATGGAGAAAGCTTACATGTGCAGCGGTGAGTAGACACAGGTGTCGGTATATATTATCCCTGTGTGTTAAAGTAAGTTGTTACTTTCTACTGTGTCCTCCAAACATATTGGTAGACCTGTTAAAGATTAATCAATTAATGAATCTTTTGCTGAAATAACACAATCTCACATTGAAACCTTTGGAAGATCTTTAAGTTAATTATTTGTTTGACTGTGGGAAAATGCAGATTAAGAAAAGTTAACAAAATCAATGGTACATAATTGGTGGAACTCTTATCAATTCTTATCAAATGAATGTCACCAGTAGATTTCTTTCCATTTAGATTTATTTATTTTGTGCTTACATTTTTAAAGTTGAATTTAATGTATGTGAGCTCATAATTAGCAAGCAGGGTCATGAACATGAGATGAGAGGCAGGTCCATTTCTCTGCTGCTGTTCAAAATGGAAACGAGTAGAGAGGGTGCACTTCAAGTAGAAAAGATGTCTTTAGATTCATTCTACCAACATATGCTGCGGGGGGTGCAGTAAAGAAGCTAAAACCTCTCCAATGCTCACTAGGACTGTATGATATCAGAAATTCCTGCAATGGCAAAATAGTATTGGTAAATATTGTGATGATGAAATCAGTTGCAATATTTCACTGTTTCCTTCTTTTCTTTTTTTTTTTTTTTGCTATTTTGGGCAATGTCATTCGTGTCCATTGTGGGCATCTGTTGCCATGAGACTCTGGCAAACTGGTTAAACGTTACATTAGTATGTGAAATGCATGTTCATCAACCTGGCCAGTCAGAATGATGATGTGTAGTACTCTCCGTTCTGAACATTATCAATCTGGCTCTGCTCCCAATGAATCCATTTGGGGAGAGGAGGGACATTCATCTGAATTTTCTGGGCTGATTGGATGAAGCGACACCTAGTGCCCGCCTACCAAAGGCTGGTTTTTGGCCAATCATGGTATGGATGAGAAACCACAACCAGCTAACCTGGTTCTGGCACTTCTCGCTGTTATTTTTTCAAAGAAATTGTGGATTCTTACCAAACAGATGTGATAGCAGCAGCTACGCATGTGTCCTCCTGCGCTGCCATGTTTGTGTTGGTTCATCTGTGAACCCACTTAACAACTGCAATTTTAAAAATCCCCATGTGGAATTATGCTCATGCAAGAACGGACGGTTTACATTTATATACAAAACTAAAGGTCATCTGTTTCCTTTTTAGCTTGCAAGTTAATTTGTCACAAGAAATGCCTAAACAAAATCATCACAGACTGCTCAACACGGTGTGCCAGGCAGGTGAGAACTGAGTTGTTGTTTTTTTATATATATATATATATATATATATATATATATATATATATATATATATATATATATATATATATATATATATATATATATATATATATATATATAATATATATATTACAAGCAAAATCAACTATTGAATCAAATTATTTTCATTTTCTCAAATCTCTTTGCTGATACAACTTGTCCTGGTCTTTTTGTGTGTAAGGATGACAGTGTTCCAGGCTCACTACACTTTGGGGTTCAGGTGTGTGTCCTGACCAGTAAAGCCAACCCCGTGCCCAAAGTGATGGAGCTGCTGCTGATGCATGTGGAGCTAAACGGTCTGTACACTGAGGGCATTTACCGAAAGTCGGGTGCAGCCTGTCGAGCGAGGGAACTCCACCAGATTCTGCAGACTAGTAAGAAATTCTTTGCACACAAACTCAGACATAAAATTTGTGACTTTTTTAATTTTTGTTGATTTTTTTGGAAAAAAGAATCCAGTCCTGTAATGGTCAACTTAACAATTGAAATATAGATAGATAGATAGATAGATAGATAGATAGATAGATAGATAGATAGATAGATAGATAGATTATATTCCCATATGTTGTATTACAGCGGTAATAAATGTTATAATATGCTTTACCTTTGTCTCTGATCTTGCTCCATCAGATCCTGAAACTGCTTGTTTGGACAACTACCCCATCCACACCATCTCAGGCCTCGTCAAACGCTGGCTTAGAGAGCTTCCTGATCCCCTCATGACATTTTCTCTCTACAACGACTTTCTGCATGCTGTGGGTGAGAAAACCTTTAGATACTGAATATTTAGCATGCAAGCTTGTTTTGCATTCACACAATGTGAAAATCATCGGTTTCCCCTTTCCTTAACATGCAGAGCTGCCAGAGAAACCAGAGAGGATAAGGGCTGTATACCAAAAGGTCGATGAGCTTCCCTCTGCTAATTACAACACTTTGGAGCGGCTCATTTTTCACCTAGTCAAGTAAGAAGATGCCTTTTTTTTCTCTTTAACTACTTTGTAAAGTCCTAAGATATTCACTAGTGTCTGTTTCAGGGTTGCAAAGGAAGAGAAGCACAATAAAATGTCACCGTCCTCCCTGGCTATTGTGTTCGCCCCCTGCATCCTGCGTTCACCTGACTTGAGTGACCCCTTCCTTTGTATGAAAGATGTGCCCAAAACGACTCTGTGAGGAAACCTTCAACACTGTCACACTGCGTCATGATGAAGTATATTTATAGACTTGTATACAACAAGTATTTCCAAATAAGGCGTCCCTTACAATGTTTTCCTTTAGCTGTGTGGAGATCCTGATCAATGAGCAGTTAAGACGCTACAACCAGAAGATGCAAGATATCCAGAAGCTGGAATATGCAGAGGCCCAGGCTGTCAATAAACTCAAATTAAGGAGACAAAACACGGTGAGGCATAAAAAAAAAAAAAAAAACAGTCCACGTTGGGCTGCATCTGGCTGTAATTTTAAGTTTTTCTCAAATTGTTGTATTTTATGTGTGTGTTTTCTAGGTCTTTGAAACGCCTTCAGAGCTGGAGGTTCCACACACAGGGCAGCCCGATGAGTCGGACTACAACATTATTGAAAGGATCAAGTCGATTAAGCAAGAAAAGTAAGCCGAAACAGTTGATTGTTCAACCCTTCACTCACTGAAGTGAAAAGATTTGGTACAAAATAGTCTTTGGTTTTTCTTTCCTTTGCAGGGTGGACTTAGCAGTCAGGTTACCTGAACTGGAGCAGGACAGCTCTGACTGTGAAGTCCTGGACTCGGCATCATCGGTGAGCTCAGACAGCCTGGACCAGCTGGGGAGCGTTGACTCGGAAGGTCAGTAGAGAGGTATGATGCTTTAACCTTCCTCTGGGATTGTACAGGGACATGCAACAGTGTTCATTCCTGTTTAACTTTATCCCTTTGTTTCATCTTACAACCAAAAACTTCAAGTGAGAATGCAAGTTGTGCACATTTGTGAATGTGAAGAGAAAAGAAAAATGTGTTTAAACTTGTTGTTTGTTTCAGCAAAAAATTTGAAAAGTTGGCTTGCATTTGTGTTCACTCCCAATTACTTTGCAAACCCTAAATAAAAACCGGTTTAAAGCAGAGTCAAGTTATAAAACAATATCCCAAGAACTAAACAGCTCGTTGAGATCTGTTCAGTCCATCTTCTGAAAATGGAAAGGGTATAGGACAGGTTGTCCCCCTAAACTGGGGAAGGAGAACATTAATCAGAGAAGAAGCCAAGTGGCCCATGGTAACTTTGGAGGAGCAGCAGAGAGCCACAGCTCAGGTGGGGAAATCTGTTAACCAAACAACTAGTCCAGCGCTCCACATATCTGGACTTTTTGGAAAAGTTAGATAGCCAAAGCTTTTGATCTACATGCCATACCTTATATGTGTGACGTGAAAGTAACACTGCACATTGCACTGATTACACCCTCAGCAGTTTATTATGGTGCTGGCATCATCATCATGCTTTGGTACGCTATTTTTCAATAGACAGACAAGTAGAGTGGATGGAGCTAAACACAGTGCAGTCCAGGTGGAAAAACTGACTTGGATGGCAACCTAAACAAACGACCAGATCTTCAGTGCATAGAAATATATCAGAATGGTCCAGTTAAAGTCCAGACCTAAATATGATGGACATCTGTTTTAACATTGCTGTCACCAGTCATTTTCAAACCAGGTCTTCCTGATTGGAGCCATCCAGTCTGGGTGAGCTAGAGCTATTTTAAAAAGGAGAATGGACAAAAAAACGTCCTCCTCTAAATGTGCAAACCCGGCAGAACAATAGGCCAAAAGAGAAGGGGTGTTTCAATCACACAAAAGGTTGGTCTGCAAAGATTGACTCCAGGGAGCTTAAGTTGTAAAAATGTTGAAAACCATGTAACCTTTTGTTGCCACTTTACAGTTATCCACAACTTTTTATTGGTATTTCCTAAAGAATCCCAATGAGGTGCATTGAAGTTTGTTCTGTGACCAAATGTATAAAGCATTAAAAGATCTTAGACAGATTACTTAAGAATAAACTTGGTTATACCATGATTATGAGCTACACAAATGTAGGTCAAAGTGCTTAACACAGCAAGACACAAAAGTAACAATTGTCCCAGTAAAAAAAAAGTAAAAGGCACAATATTTAAAAACTGAAAATGCTGTTAAAATGATTAACAAACGCCCTGAGATAGACTGGCGACCTGTCCAGGTTGTACCCCACCTCTCGCCCATTGAATGCTGGAGATAGGCACCAGCACCCCTCACGACCTCAAAGGATAGACGTGTTAGAGGATGGATGGATGGATGGATGGATGGATGGATGGATGGATGGATGGATGGATGGATGGATGGATGGATGATTGACAAACATAAAAATAGAAGAATACTTTTGCTAGTTAAAATGCAACCATATAGCACTTATGCATATTGAAATAAAAACGTAGAAAGTTGTTAGCTAAAGGCTAAAGGTTGGGAACATGTGCTTTGGTGCATGAATGTGGATAGTCTTGGCCAGAAACATAAGTCGCATTTTATTGAATTAACACATACTCAGAAAATGAGTCACGAGGGTCACATTTTTTACATTTCCATCATAGTGAACGTACCGTGCCTTTACCTGCAATGACATCACCTGTCCTCAGGCTGAAAGAAAAACATCACAACAGAACAGTTACAAATTTTTGTTTCTTAAAGAAACAAGTCTTACTTTAACCAACCAAAAGCAAACTTTCAGGTCACGCTTCCGTTCACGTCCTTACCTCTAAATCTCCTGGGGTTAATATTGCAGTGGCGTTCTAAAGGTGGAGATGAGTATCATCTGCTGCAGAGCTCCCAATTGAGGTTTGGTTTTTGCTCGCCTGTTTCAGCTCAAGGCTGCGGTGAAATATCCGGTGTATCGTCGTGCTGTGTCATTCAATTATACAGGAAGTGAAAGCAGAATGTGGTTAATTCAGAGGGCATGTCAGAGTTTGAAAACACTCACTTCGTATCCTTTGAATCCCCAACAGACCTGGTGTATTGGTTGTAACAAAAACAACTTTTGGTTTTACTGTTCCTATAAATAAGCCACGATGAACCCAGAACAGGAAGCTCTCCTTTACTACAAAAAAAAGAAAAAAATGTTTTTAACAAAGTGGCGTCTCTGTTACCAGGAAAGCTGTCCAAGCTGTCGAAGGTTCTGAGACCTGAATGCCCGTCCAAACCTGCTGACCTGGGACAGCGAATCAGGAGTCGCTTAGCTCCAACACCTACCAAACAGGCGGAGCTGACCTCTGGACAAAACGCAGATGTTACTCAGTCTACAAGCCCGCTGCCCGGCCAAGATACCCCGGCTTCAGAGGAAAAGCAGCTGCAGGTCAACCGCAAGACTTTTAATGGGAGCTTTGACGACCTGGACATTCCTTATATCGACGAGGCTGTAGATTAACGATGGCACTTATACCACCGGTTTTCATTGTATGAATATCCCCAAGTATGTGTGTAAAGACACCTAAAAGAAAGTGCACTTTGTTTTACAGAGACTCTATTTGTCATTGCTGCTGAGAAAATGTCCGTATGGAAAATTACATCGTGCTGACCTGTTGTATTGGAGTCCTCATGAGAGGGACACTGAACTGTTTCTGATCTTTATAAGGGGATAATAGCTAATTTCATCATTGTACAGAACACTTTGTTAAAGCACTAAAGTTTTTTTTTTTAACAGTTCAATGCAACAAAATGTAAATTGTAAAGCAAGTGTCTCCTTTACTGATGGACAGTGTCCTGGAATCAAGTAAACCCTATTTTGTTTGTTAGGGAAAAAAATATTTAGTTACTCCACCATAGATGCTCTAAAATTGTACTTAGGAACTTTGTTTTGAACATATGACACTGTGATAAGGAATTTAACTGGGAAAATGTGCTTCTTTATTTTATTTTTCTAGTTTCCTGTAGTTTGACATTAAATAATCTGAGATTAGTGAAAATAACTGCTGCCTTTAGTATGACTGAGCATTTTTGCCATGACAAAGCAAGTGATCCAGTGTCTATACTCCTTTTTTTCCCTTTTTTTTTATTTGCTTGCCGGTACATTTTGAAAAAAAATGGGTGTTGTGCATTTTGTTGCCGTATTAATATCTGAAACAAATAAATAACTTTCAAATATCTCTTGCTCTAGAAGTACAAATAATAATACAGAGTGTATAACTTTAAATATTGTGCATTGGGGTAATAGATACGTCTAAAAATCAAACCATGAAACGACGAGAAACTGAATAGATAAAAAAGATTGAAAATAAAATGAGTCAATGGGAATCAAGACAAAATGTATTAGTTAAAAATAAGTGGGAAATATAAATTATGCTACAAGGTATATTATAGAAATTGCTAACTTTGTAACATGTTTTTTTTTCTGTTCATATGTTGGCACAAGACATTTATTTATGCGTTTCTAGTTTTTAGACTTTTGGTTCTTCAAACTTCTATGTACAAAAGGTTTATAATAAAATTCCTTTAAATGCCATGAAGCAACGTAATTCCAGTTGTTGTCCTTGTTTGAACGTTGCAAACAATGGATGTGAAATAGATTTACTTGTGTACCTGAATTAACATATCTGAATATCATTTTTCTTCAGTAATTCAATTCCAGATTGATATTACAAAGATAATACATACACACAAAGATGTATTTAAACAATTTCTTTCTGTTATTTTATTGATTGTTTCTTACAGGTAATGCAAACCCAAAATTTCTCAGATAATTTGAATGTCAAAAAAGATTAATACGAAGGTTGTTTACACATAAAGGCTCACACAATGGTGGGGAAGACTGCTGACTCCGGAGTTGCCCAGCAGACCATGACCAACATCCTCCACAAGGAGAGTAAGCTACAGAATGCTGTATCCAAGCATGCTAGTGGAAAGTTCAGTGGAAGGAAAATGTGTTGTACCATTTGGTGTATTTAGAAGCAGAGCCCCCTGAAAGGTTTGTGGGAGATTAATAAGCTTTGCACTGTGTTTGGAGTCGATGCTGCTTTTCAACTTGAATTTAGTATTTCATTAGGAATGCAAAAGATTAGAGACACCATACTCATGACGCAGACAATGTGAAGGCCGCTATTGGAGCAACCTGGGTTTAAGTGTTGGGCTGTTAGCCTCCATGCTATGCTAGGTAGGTGCATTTATTCATGAAAAAGGAGCCACCAACAAGAATTGGTTTAGTTTTTTTTTAAAAATACATCATACTTTTAAGTAGGCTAACATTTCTGCACAAAATTCCTTTTTTGTTGGGTTTTAGGCAATATTCAGTTGAACTATATGGCTGTGTGTCTCATGCACCTTTAAGTTAAACTTTTTAAACTGAATAGAAAAAAAATGTTTTTGGGTGTTCTTGTGAAATGCACCGGTAGTATTCATGACATACCGCGTTATATTTATCTCTTATTTTCGATTAATGTGTTCACCGACTACTTCTTCTTGGAAATGACCTAACAGCTTGTTTGCTTTCTTTATAAACACAAGGGATCACCATATATGGTATTTCCTCCTGGTTACCCGCGGTGTGATCCCCACAAATCAAAACGCGAGGATCGCGGCGTTGGCTTTATCTAAGCCAATCAGATGCGAGGTTCTGTCGCCTTTGTAACCGCTGGCCAATTGTGGTGTGTCATTTCCCGGCGCGGGGCGGGTCTATAGTGTTGGTACAGGAAGACGAGCTGGAGTGAGGTGGGGATGAGAAATCATCATTTAGTTAGCTCGCTGCTAGCTGCCTATAGTTGAAGTGTAATGAGCTTAGTAGCCCAAATTTAGAATATTAGTTTGCTTTTGGTGGGGACGACGATGACCCTTTGACATCAAGGATGGACATAAGTTAACAATGACGGGGGAGAAGAAGAAGAAGAAGCGGCTGAACCGCAGCATTCTTCTTGCAAAGAAAATTATAATAAAAGATGGAGGAAGTGTGAGTTAAATATTTATTTACATTCGTTAACTTAGCGTACGGTTGGAAGCGGTAGCTCTGGACCGTCTGTTTAGGCGGAAGCCTTGTGTAGCTAATGCAAACACAGCAGGCAGAGCTGGAGTTGTTTACGGCTGTCTGTCGGGTATAATGTTGACCGTTAAACGCTGTTGGCTGTTAGCTAAGCGGCTAGCAGCGGCCTGCTAGTGCTTTACACGTCAGCTCAGGTAACGCTAGCTGGCTAATGTCAACAACACCGAGGGGTTTATCTGGAAATGAGTTATTAAGTTACCTAGCATGTTACAATCTCTTCCCTGCGGATTCATTTTGAAAGTATGTGTACACTGTGTGACTTCTCAATAAGACAACAACATCCTAAATAGCCCAACTTTAGCTCCAAGTCCTACGTTTGCTTCAGCTGTTTTGTGTTTACTGTGTTTTTATCTAATAAGATTTGACATTTGTATGTTTTTACACGTGACTTCTTTCTCGTTAAGCTACTGCGTCAGAATAGAAAAGACTTGTCATTTTTCTCCATCAGGTTTGTGCCTGGTTGTAGGCACAGCATTGAAATACTGTGTTTTGGTATCGTTTAATACAAGTTGAGTCAGCATTCCAGAGTAATTAGGGTTGATTCCAGCTTTTCTTACTCAACAGAAGTCAATAACACGTCGTCTTCAGCGTATTCTATGGATTTATATTAGAGATGCACCGATCAGAGGTTTATTTTGACTTATTTGTGATCACTGATTTTTGTGACGCTCTGACCCTCCTGTACCAATGTTAACTGTGTGCAGTTTCTTTTTAGGAGCTAAAAAGGCAACATACCTTTTTATAGTTTCTGGATAAAATGTAAAAAAAAAAATTACTCTGAAGGATTAAATGTTTAAAGTAAAAAGAAACGGTGATCTTTCAAAAACAGCCCAGAGTTACATATCTATCTATCTATCTATCTATCTATCTATCTATCTATCTATCTATCTATCTATCTATCTATCTATAATTTCTACAAATGGGATCAAATCCTCTCCAAGTTTTGGGACAGAGTATTTATAAATTAAACCTTGCTAAAAAAAAAAAATATTAATATCACTTTTTATTCTTTTATTTTGTGTGTGCGCCTCAAAATGTGCGCCACATTACTAGGTTTGTTTTGTAAATGAATAAAATCTACGTCTCAATTAATATTTGTGATGAAAGAGACTTGATTTACTATCACTGTACAGGATCCTTAAGAAGCCTTTCTGATTTCAACGATCATTAATTAGTTCTAATGGGTCCAGAAGTGACTTCACACTGTGTGTGAGAAAGAGATGCACAGCTCCGCAGCTTAACAATATTTAATTTTTATTTTAAAACAAAGACATTGTTCTTTAGTATCCTGCGTTTTAACTAAAACTGGGAAATATGCGCACATCACCCCAGTGTTCATGCCCGAGCAGACTTCAAGATGCTGTCGCTCACCTACCAGGCCTTAAACGGATTGGCGCCCTCCTACCTCGCGGACCTTTTGCATTTGTATGTCCCTCGTCGAGCTCTCAGATCTCAAGGCGCTAGCCTTCTAAAAATCCCTAAAGCGCGAAGAAAAACTTCTGCCGAGCGTTCCTTCTCTCTTCGAGCCCCTTTCCTGTGGAACAAAGCTCCCTCAGGACATCAGGCAGGCAGGGTCTGTTGGTGCTTTTAAAGCGAAGTTGAAGACCCACTGGTTTATTCTGTTCTACTCGTAGTAAATTATACCTTCTGTTGTTTTTATCTGCACTGTTTTTATTTGTCTTTTATCTCCATGTGGCTGTTAGCATTACTAATTATGAAGATTAATCTCGGTTTTTGTCTCCTCTACAGTTGCTAGACCCTCACTTAAACCGCGAGCTCTCCCAAAAGGCCTGCAACATCTCCTAATCCGGCATGATCCATAATACACAGAATTGGACTCATCAAAAAAACAGAGAAAGAAAATAGAGAAAATGTGCTGCACTGCATTCAGCCTCTTATCCGCTGGCAATAAACTCCCAATTGTTGCATCCTGAATGAACGGCCCACATGCCTCAGTATAAAATAGTTTCCTTTTAAGCAACATCTTACACCTTTTGTTCTTCGTGTGACTTGATCTCTGAACGCCAGAGTTGTTCTGAAAAAGGCTAACCTTGAGTCGTCTTTTTAAGTGACGGCTTTAGAACGGATGCGGCGTGATTGAGGATTGTAAAGAGATTTGATTTTTAGACTCTCCACGTCTCCCGCTACGGAAACTGTTGTGACCTGTTAACGCTCACCTATGTTCACTGACCGGAAAAGGGAGAGGATTTTTCCGTCTTCAAGCCTTAAAGCGACGTATTCTGGTCGCAAACCAATTTCTTGTGGCATAAATTGCCCTCAAGTAAAAATCTGGATCTGTTTTGTTTTTTTTCTCCGCTCTACACCTCTGTCAGTAATTTATGTAGCTTTATAAAGAGCGTCAAGAACTCGCCAAATCATCCCAAATTGAAACAATTTCTCTTCTTCCTCGGTGATCATTTCACTATTTATGTTTTGTGACTCTGCAACGTGCCTTGGCGGTTTTTGAAAAAATAAGTTGTGAGCGCGTTGTTTTGCGATACTTAAGTAAACTCAGCTGTAACAAACCGATATTTGCTGGTAAGTTAGTCGGATCGTCTGCTTGGGTAGAGCTTACAGTCGACTGTTTAACAAACACCTTCTTTACTGTAGTTTAACACGGCGTTACCTGAACACGCGCGTAGAAAACTCCGGTCGCAGCTTCTCATTAAAAGGACTTGACACAGTTGGGACCGTACAGCGGAAAACTTTAAAACATTTTAAAACCTACAGCTGGGGTTGGGCCCCGGTCTGGCTTTCCAGCGTCGGTCGCTTGGAGGTGATTACGGCCTCAGGCGTGTGTTAAAACTGACGGTGAAATGTTTGCAATCCACTTATGTATGGAGTGTAAATAGTCACGGTCTACATGAGGCTTTTGGGAAAGTGAGGTTAGTTATAAACGATCAGCTGGATGCTAATCCTACTGAAAATCTACAGCAAGTGGGTGTCGTAAGCATGAAAACAGGGAAATGACAATCATCTCATTTCCTCATGTCACCATCCAGTCACCTCCTAACCCTACTACTGACACGTGTCGGCTCCTGAGCGCTGGACGGGACTGTGCTCTGTCTAGACCCCACCACTCAGACATAATGGTTTCACGCCTGTAGCAGGCCGAGGGGGCGACGGCTGCCCCAGTCCACGGCAGCGAGACGTCTCCTGATGTGTCGCTGGGCGTCCGTTTCATTTAGAGGAAGTTGCACGAGCTGCATGAATCAGTTGAAGCTTGTTCCTCAATTTGTGTCAGTCGCGTCGACAGACACGACCTGAAAGAAAAGCGGTTACAGAGGAGACCCCAAGCAGGACTGTGCGCTGCTTTTCACTGGACTAGGATTAAATGGAGTCAATTAAATTAAAATTCCCGCTTTGGCCTGTTTATCAGTCGCAATTATGGCTTCTAATTGTCTTCGCTGAGCAGCGTTCTTTGCTCACGTGCAGAACGACGCGCCTTTCACACAAAGCAGGCAGTTTTATTAGTGATAATCAGGATGTCTATTTATGCTTCACTAACTACAGATTTATCATAGTTGGGTTTCTTTTTTTTTTTTTTAGCGTGACCTATAAACATCCCCGCAGAGCACATTGTGCTACTTTACCTTCACCTGGTGCACAGTAGCTTTAATATGTCTTTTTTTTTTTCTTTTCTCCATTTATTATTTTTGATTTAGAAAAAAAGGGCTTCATTGCTGAATGCAGCAAAACACGTTCTACCCTGGCGCACTCTCAGCCGATTTAAAGTAAAATCGACAAACTAATTCCAAAATATAAAATATGTTTGATTCAACGTTTCGACAAAGCAACCTTTTTTTTTTTTTTTTTTTTAAACTGTCGAATTCAGAGCACAGAGTGTGTGTGCACAGACGGTGCCGCTTAGCGTCCAGAGAAAACGACGAGTCCCTCGCCCTTCCTCAGCCGTGGGTTGTCCCTGAGGGTCACATGTGATCATTTTGTTTCATCGCTCGACAGATGCTGCCGTGAAGCTGGATCTGCTGCCCTCATCAGACCCCTGGAAGTCCTCTGAGACCGACTAACCGCCTCTGTCTGTGTGTCTCTTGTCTCCCTGCAGCCTCAGGGAATCGGCGAGCCCAGTGTTTACCATGCGGTGGTGGTCATTTTCCTGGAGTTCTTCGCCTGGGGACTCCTCACCACCCCGATGCTTGCGGTAAGCGGCACGAAAAGAACAAAACACTTACAGAAAACTAGCATAACGTCACGTACAGTAGCTCGCAGAAAACAAGCATATCGATAAAATAGAAATCAAGTTGATCGATATCAATAGTTATCAACAGATTCAAAACATATATTTTAAGTGCAGCCCTGGCAATTTTATGCTGTTGTTTAATTACTTATTTTTAGATACAAAACACACAAACACTGAATTCAAATTCAACCTTTTATTCAACCAACTTTTAACCAAACTTTTAAAAAAATAAAAAATAATGTGCCCTCTGAACTCTTTAAAGGGGGCGGAGCTTGGTGCCTGGGTCTGTGTTTGTGATTGGTTGGGAGGATGTAATGACTGTAATATTAACCTACATGGCTAAAATGCAAAAGGAAGGAAAACTGTTAATCTATTGAACTTTTGAATGAACCTTTTTTTTTCTATCACCAATATATACGATTATCGATCGATATATATTGTTATTGAATTATCGTCCAGCCCTAATAGGCCAACACAGGGTAAAACATGGCTGAAGCGAAAGGAAAATAATCAGAATCAGATAAAAATCTGATTCTGATAACCAGAAGTGAATTGAGTCCATCTGTTTGCTTTAATGTTGTCGTCAACGCAGCTGCCGTATGGAGGCCTCAGATGTTTGTTAGTCAGCGGTGAGCAAACGGTCACTGAGGCCGAGGAACTCACCAGATAGATCAGGGACAAAGCTGTGGCAAAGACGACAGCAGGGTTACGTTTTTAAAACAACATCCCAAAGCTTTCAACGTCTAAACGGCCGCTGTTCGGTCAGTCAGCTGAAAACGGAAAGCGTTCGGCACAACGGCAAACCTACCGAGTCGTCTACATAAACTGACGAGGTGGGCAAGGAGAGCGTTGGTAAGAGAAGCAGCTGAGACGGTCACGGTAACCCTGGAGGAGCTGTGGAAATCCGCAGCTCAGGTGGGAGAATCCTTCAGAGATCAGCCAGATTTGTCCTTTTCAGGAGAGTGGCGAGAAGAAAGCCGTCGTTGCCGGAAACGCAAAAAGATGCAGTTTGCCACATAGAGGAGACCACAGTCATGTGGGAGATGGTGATATAATTACATTACAATTAGGCCAAATATTCACTCTGGCCTTTATCGTATCGTTTTATCGTGAAAGATCTCTCATCGTGAAAAGAATTTAAGTTCATTGTGACGATAAATTCCAACTAGTTGTGTCTGAAAACCCCCAAAACAGCGAGTATCGTTATTTTTGTTATTTCCTGCTCCGCTGGTTTCTTAAGATCATCATAAATGTCAATAAATAAATAAAAATCTAATTAAATGCAGTTACTTTGTGCAGTTTGATGATAAAACTTACACTATATTACTAGTGTCCTGATGACAATATGTTATAGGTTACACTATTAAATGTCTTTTAAGCACAGAATTTAATTTAATTGATATGCAGTCACAGCCACACCTACCTAAAAAGCTCCAAGAAGCTGTAAATAATCTTTTATCACCAATCTTATCGTTGTATAAGTTAAAGTATCACAATATATCGTGATACATTTTTTTTAAGTCCTCCCCTACCCTGGTCTTGACCCTGGATACATGGCGGTTGTAGCATCAGGCTGTGGAGGCCCTGCTTTTCTACAGCTGGGCCAGAGAAGCGGTTCAGAGTCGATTGGAGCTAAACGCAGGAGAAAACATGTTCAATGCTGCAAAAGACTTCAAGCAGGAGAACGACGCCAAACATCCAATTAGAGCTAAGATGCACCAGTTTAGATCGAAGCATATTGATGTGTTGGCAAGGCAATGTCAAAAGTCCAGACCTGGAGAATCTGTGGAAGAGCTGAAAATTACTCACAGACTCTTCCCATCCCACACGTCTGAGCTGCTTTACAAAGAGAAACGAGCAAACGTTTCAACCTCTGGATGTGCAAAGCTGGTGGACACACTCCATTATGCTTCCAGCTGTGGTTGCAGCTAAAGGTAGTTCTGATTGACCCAATGGGGCTGAACAGAAATGCATAAAACACTTCCAGTAATGTACGCTGACGTTTCTGGTTGGAATGTGACACAGTGTGGCAAAATGCAGGGGGTGTGAATACTTTTGTAAGGCGCCGTATATCCCCACACTGCAAAAACGGAACTAGAAATAAGTAAAACAGGGTGCTTGCGCAAGTCTTGAAAGTCTTAATAAGTATGGAATTTTGAAACACTGTTTTCCAGACCTTGAAAAGTCTTGAATTTTGTGTGAAAGTCTTAATAAAGTATGGGAAAAAATGTGTGGTAGAATTTTACAGTATGCTCAAAGGCATTGTGAAATGAGAAATAGGAAGGTAGGCTATAAAACTATAATTTTACTAACTGGTCACGTACTGTATTAGCCTAATGGAATCAAACACTTGTTTGATGTGAAATTCATGTACTTGTGATTTTCATGTTTTGAAACGTTTTCATCAGTAAAAGCATAATTTACTGTGAATAATGCATTTGTTCATTGAATACTAGCCTATAAAAATTAACATTTCTAATAAAAAGTTTGTACAATCTCAACCAATGAAGTAGGCAGTAGGCACACAAGTATACAAGTACATAAAGTTAAGGTCTTGGGGGGAAAAAAATATCAGTTTTAAAAAAGTCTGGAATTTTAATTTGGAAAAAGAGCAAGCACCCTGTAAAATATTCTTTAAAATGAATGCATTTGTCCTTGATTTGAGCAGGTAAATAAGGTGAATTGACAATGGAATAAGATGTTTGCTCTTAAAATAGGAACAACTCATCTCCATCATCTTATTTCAAGTGCAGGATGTCTAAATATCTTATTTTAGGGGTCAAAATACTCACTCCATTGGCAGATAATATTATTTACCTGCTCAAATCAAGGATAAATACCCTAACTTTAAGAACATTTTACTTATTTTTAGATCCGCTTTTGCAGTGCACCAATCCTCCTTTCTTCCCATGTCTTGGTCTCATGGGAATGACTGAATCCTAATCGGTTGGCCAGAACCTTCTGGGACTCTGAACACCCCCCCCCCCCCCCCCCCCCCAGCAGATACTAAACAGAGAAATATGGGTAGGGCATCAGTTTTATTGTGGTTACTAATGCTTCATTGAAAAGGCTTATCAGGGGCTGGCTGGTTTGTATTGTCAGCCCGCAGCACAGATGCTGTTCAGGCGGTCCGCCCCTCACAGCTCAGCTCAAACGCTGTGGTAGCAGCTGTGAGCGGCTGGACGCCGTGTTTGCTACCGAGGTCTCATAACTTACACGGCACAGAAGAACGAGTCTGCATCATCTTGCTGCTACTACTAACTGTTTTTTTTATAAATGGCTCGCCATGAGCTGTGCTTTATTTTATCCCAGCTGGCCCGATGACGTTTTCCCCCGTCTAGCTTATTTATGCACATTCCAGGTAAATTTTGCGAGTTTTATCACCTCTCTTTTCCAGCCGCATAGTTTTTGTTTCTTTCAATCGTGTCATTTTGGCAGAAAGCGGCATTTTTAAGTACGAGCAAACCTGTTTGTTGCCACATGATGTGAACCAGACGGGGTTATGCAACGCAGGCCTTCTTGCGGTCTCTTGTTCAGCAGAGGTGTCTGTTTGTGCGACTCGTTTCGGCGGTGATTGTTTGGGGGGTCGCTGCTGGCTGACAAACCCATTTGCATTTTTGACTAACCAGAGGGCGTCTGAAGATGAGAGGGACTGCTTCACCGGTATCCAAGAGCAACAGCGTTCGCTAAACATTTCAGGTCTGAGTGAGTGAGTGTGTGTGTGTGTGTTGGACATATGACTCCCAGAGGAGGAGATGACTTCTCCTTCACAGACGTCTACAATAACCAGACTCCGTTATCCTGCTTCAAACTAAACATGTCCCAGTCTACGCTGAAGCACAGGGCTCTGGTGTCAATGACTGCTGCAGACTTTGAGCTTTAACGATTCGAACCCCAATTACTCTCGCCGAGGCAAACATTGTCAGAGCTTCCAGCATGCGTCTACGTTGCTGTTAGAGATGCACCGATCGGAGATTCTGGGGCCAATTTCCGACCAACAGATTTAGTTTTCCTCTCAAAAAGAATATTGTTTTTTTGACAATTGGCGTGAACTGAACGTTTTTGTAGGATTTTTGTCAAACTGAGCCTGAGTTTGAGTTATTCTCTGCCTGAAAGTCTTTAACTCCAGTAAAGTCCTATGTTAGAGAACAGGAGACTATTTGAGTAAAACAGAACCTAAACAGGGTTTCCTCTAGGGTGTTTTTTTTAACGAGGGGTCACACTCGTTAAAATCTCATTTAAACGGAATATACATTAACATTACTTCATGAAATAACGCATGAATTTGGATGTGTTGCCTCAATCCACACTATGTGCATCTAATTTTACCAAAAACATAATAATCAGAAGCACACGTATTTGCACATTTTGCATCATTGCATCTCCATCTAGCATTACAAATGCTGCCGAACTCTTAGTTTTTAAATGCATTCTTGCACAAATGCCCTTTGCACAATCAAATTCTGTACATATAAATGTTTTTTTGTTTTTAAATACTCACCTGTACACTGTGACTTTGTCCTGCATTGTTTACATTTCAATTGCTTTATTTTTAATTTCAGTGCTGCACCTTATACTGTATTTTAAATCTACTGTAAATTACAAGCTGTATAGGGTAGTTCATTGTTATTGTTTTGATGCGGGTTTTTCGCGCATGCGCACCGGACTGGTAGGCAAAAGGCGAACACAATGGCGGACGCAAACAGAGAAACTGACGAGTTCTCCACCTATTTTTCTTCTTTAGATAACGTACTACAAGATCGTTTTAAGAGTAAGTTGATGGTTGATGGTATCAGATTGCCAGATCCACATAGCAAAAGCCTGAAGGGACGGAGCGAGTCTGTGAAATGCTGGCCAGGGGGTTTCGTACTGCGACATACAGCTGCCTTATAAACACGGCAGGCCAGTACAGACGAGAGAGCACGAAAGCCATGAAACCACTGGACGGCTACAATTATTTTATATCGGAAAAAAGGCTCCAGCAACGCCCGCGACGCCATGAGGGATTAAGCGGTCAGAAAATGGATGGATGGATCTTGTTCACACATGTTTGTGCAACAGCACAAAGCGGCGTCGGGCACAGACCGCGTCTCAGCAGAGAGGAAGACCCGCCCGGTAGGTTAAAAAAAAAAAAATTTCACTACGGATTATTTTGGTGTTTTTGTCTTGTTAAAATGGGTGGCGGTGTCTGCGACATTGCAGCGTAAACACAGAAGTAATGGCGCCCGTGAACGGGAGCATAATAGCAGCAGCAGCTGTAGCCGCTGCTGTTGCTAGCAGCAGCAGCGGTTTCTTCGGCCCGTGTAGTGTTTACGCAGCAGCAGCGTAAACACTACACGGGCCGAAGAAACCGCTGCTGCTAGCAACAGCAGTGGCTTCTCCGCTGGCTACTGCTGCCGCAGCCCGTGAACGGGCGGAGCAGCCACTGCTGTTGCTGCTACCGCTCCTCCGGCCCGTGTAGCGATCGCCACCTCCCCTCCGCCGCTATTTAAGTAGAACAATGACTAGAGCAGAATTAAGTTGTATTTACCGGAGATGAAGTGTAGACTGCAAATTCTGTCGTAGTACGATGCTCCCCCAGTCCATTGGGAGTGTCTGCCTGCGCTCTTTTCATTGAAATTATGCATTTCTTTCTTCGTCCTTCCTCCTTCGGTAAACGACAGAAACGTACATCCAACGATTTGGAATGCCTCTGTGTGCAACCGGGAGCACAACAAGTCGTAGGCATTGCTTAGATTCCAAAAATAAACGAACTAAAAGTAGGCTCTAAATCACCCGTTTTCTCATGTAGTAGACGAGAGCAGCTGTTTTTGCCTACCCGCGGGACCCGGATGTAGCGCTGACGTCACGCGTGAACTACCCTATTCTCGCACAAATGCCCTTACACAATCAATTCTGCACATACAAATGGTTTTTAAAAAATACTCACCTGTACACGGCGACTTCTCCTGCATTGTCTACATTTAAATTGTTTACTTTTAAATCACTGCTGCACCTTATACTGTAATTTAAATTTACTGCAATTTACAAGCTGCATGCAACGAAATTTCGTTCTGTACGCACTCTGTGCATACAAAATGACAAATAAAGTTGTCTTAGTCTATATTATAAAGTTGCTAGAGGGGTCTGAAAAGTCCCCAAATACATTGACAGAGTCGCTAAGTTGCCAAGACTGGACTGTCGTCTCTAGTTTTATTTCTCTCCAAATAGCAGCTTTGGTGTTCAAAATAAAGTAAATTTTAACATTTTTAACATCCCATGGTAATTAAATTCATTTTAAACTCTGAATATGATTAGAATAAGAGTGCAAATATGCAGTAGCATGTGCTTCACATTGTTTGATCATATTTTTGAATTCGTTCTGAAGGTGCGGCGGCTTTTATTGTGTTGCAGAAACTCTGCTTCAAAAGGATTACAGCGTATCTCTTAGACCGTGTTACAGGAAGAATTATAAATTGCTAATGTTTTTTAGACACTGGAATGTGCACAATATTACAAGAGATTTCACAATTTAATATTTGAAAGAAGCACAGAGTTTATTGGGTTATTATTTTTACCTGTTCAGCAATAAACATGCAGCAATTCAGCAAAGTTGTCGTATCAAGTGCATTAAATGGGTGCTTTTTTTTTTTTTTCTTCTTTTTTTTTTAGTCTGTCTTATGAAATGAAAATATACAATAACATGGTCAATTAAAGATAAATACCACAACTGTTGATATAATTTTCATTATGATTATATTTTAGTTGATAAAAATATTCCCCTAAAAAAAATTAAATAATTATCTATTTGTACCGTTCTTGAATTTCGGTAGAGGCACTCAAAAAAATTAAGAGCCACAAACGGCCCATGTGCCGCATCTTGAGCACCCCTGGTTTAGACCTTTCAATCCTCCATTTTTTAATGTGTGTATTTTAACTATAGAGTGCTAGGTAGAAGATTATTTGATAACTGAATAAATATGTTGTGGTTTATGGTATAATTTGCAAACAGCAGGATCGTTAACACTGAGTTTGCTGCTGTTGTTTCTAAAGGATATCATGGGGAGAGGTTTGGACTCAGCTTTAATCCTGCGGGCGGACCACGCCTCCTGTCCTCCCGCAGGATTTCAGAGAGACTTGTTTGGTTGAAGCTGCTGAGACCTGGCTCATTTCTCTGGGTTTATGGCAGAAATGTTTTGTGAAAGAGGCTTAAAAAAACACATTTCACGAAGAACAGTAATGTCAGCGCGACCTGGTAGCATTTAGGTGTGATGTGTTCACTTATCGGAAAAAAAGATCAGATTTCTAGTTTTTCCTTTTCTGTCCTGCAGGTCGCAGCTGATCCAGCTAATAATCCTTTGATTCCTCTTTGCACTTGAACACATCTTAGAATGTTTTAAACCTATTTGCTTTTAAGACTGTGGCTAGAATATAGATATAACCACAGCAGATGAAATCGTTTCTTTGCTTCTTAAATTTTTTTGTTGTGTTTTTTCTTTTTTTTTTCTTTTTTACGGTGTCACAGTTTAAAGACCCCAAAAAGCTGACCGATTATGTCCACACACTGTCATATTTAATTATGGACATAATTACTAAGAGCGTAGATGTTCTTACAGCATAACAAAGTAAAGATGAACTTGAGCCAAAACTGCAAACGTGAAACACATTATCAGTTTTGGCGTCTGCTCAAGTCACATGACGGCTCAAAATAAAAAATAGGGCAAAAAGGGGTTTATCCACAAAGCGTAAACCAAACACTTTACAGTCTTCTATAAAATTAACCTTGTGAAAATAAAACTGTGGGGGATGAGGAGGAAAAGAAACGTCATCACTTTGAAAGACTTCATGAGGTCTAATTTAAGAGAATTTATGAGTAATGTGAATTATGTCAAGTTTGCTCATCTGCAGTGGTTCCAGTATTTCAACACAGAAATTTGCAGCTTATCATGTTTAAATAACCAAACGGACTGTGTTTTAAATAGCAAAATGCGCTATTAATCATCTTAGATGTAAAATCAAGGCAAGGCAAATTTATTTGTATAGCACATTTCAGTACAACGACAATGCAAAGTGCTTTACATGAATAAAACATTGGAAAATAAAACAGAATAAAGGCAAGTTGGAATAAAATGTAGAAACAAAATAAAACATGGGAAAATAGAAACTAAAAGCAAATATAGTCCAAACAGTTGGACTACAAAGTTGAACTAATGATGTTTCAGTCATGTCATGCCTTTAGGCCCATACTTTTCATCATGAAATCAAACTTTCCACCCTGGGGAAAAGATTGGCCCTGAAAAAATCAGGAACGCTTGAAACTCTAATTCAAACACGTTTCCACTAAAGATGCTAAGAAGCGTTTTCTAACTGTGTTAAATCAAATAACTACAGGATTTGAAGGGGAAAAAATGCTTGTTGTCATGTATGTTGGCTCATAAACTTTGTGAAACCATATTTTAGAAACTCGGCGGTAGGCTTTTGTTTTCTAATGTGCTTTAGTTTAGTTTGATTGAACAGTTTTTGGTGTAGCTGGATTTCTGTATTTTTTTTTTTAAGAGCTCTTCCCGTTAGTGTGCAAACTTTCTTTAGCTGCTAAACTGTCTCCTGTAATGTTGGTGAATGACAAATCCAACGTGTTTTAATCTGAGTTTGTCTGTTTGTTTTTTTCCAGGTATTAAATAGCACATTCCCCCGACACACATTCCTGATGAATGGACTCATTCACGGCGTGAAGGTAATTACACACAATCACATGCTTCTGTCTTCCCTCATGTTTTATTATCATCACTGACATAATTGCAATTTAGAGGCGGTGAATGTAAAAGGTGCAAACCTTTCCGTGTGTTTCCTTATTTTGCTTAAATTGACATTATGAATGCATCGCTGTTTCTCTTCCTCCATTATGGAAATCATTGCTGGTCGGTTATCAATGTTGCTCTATAAAGGCCCATATATGAGCAACTTTAGATAGGAAGACGCCTGCAACCTTCTGTGTTCATGTTGTACGTACATTAGTTGCCTGGAGGAATGAAAATAGAGTCCACCTGTGTGTCATTAAGTATAATTTTTTCCCCCCGTGGTTCGTTATACTACTACCGTATTTTTCGCACAATAAGACGCACTAAATATTCTTCCCAAGTGTGTAATATCACTCCGCCCCTCCGCGTACACAGCTCTCTCCTGAGAGGGAGAGCTAGACATCTCAAATTAGGAGGATAGAGTAGTTGGACTACACTGCCCTATTTATAGCATAAGGCCGAAATAAACGTAACTTTTATATTGAATTAACTTACTAGCTTTATTGTTGCTAGCGCATACTCCGGATGCAGGCTGCCTTACATGAATGCACTTCTAGTTTAGATATTGCAGTCAGGCAGTCTTGTAGACAGCTCAGGGGTCCCATAAGGTAGTGACATAGTGTACCGAATATATGTAATGCTCCGAATATCCATTGAGCGGAGCGGCTTCTTTGCTAACCAAAGTCATACTTACACATTTTAACAGATTTTTGAGCACATTGATTCACATAAAATCGGTCAGTAGGCACAACAGTATTCATATAAAAGGCGCACCATCAAGTTTGGAGAAAATCGAATGATTTTAGGTGTGCCTTTTAGTCTGAAAAATAAGGTAATGGGCCAGTTCAAGACCCCGAAGCCACCCGCATGCTCAGATAACAGAAAGAAGTCCCTTTGCAGTTAGCCCCGCTGACACGAGGTGGTGGCGACATCATGCTGAGGGGTTTGTTTTTGTCCAGCAGAGACGGAGAACCTGGTCACAGCAAAGGAGACGATAATCATGGAGGCAAAGACGAGTTAAACAGACCTGGTTCTGGGGCGGAGGTTCACAACACTACGCGTGACGCCAGGGCTGCTATATGGAGGGGTTCAGATCAAATCATATGCATGTGTTTTAGAACGGTCCAGTCAAAGTCCAGACATGGCCCCAATGGAGAATCTGTGGAAACCGATACTCACACGCGTTCTTCGTTCAGTCTGAGTCGGAGCTGTTTTGCAAAAAATAATTGACAGATGGCCATCTGTGGTGGTGAAAAGCTGGCCGAGGCGTACCCCCGAAGTAATCGCTGCTGCAGCAGCATGAAACGCTTTGCTCTTCAAAGTTTTGACTCGGGGAGAAATAAAATTTAGGAAAACGATTTCCAGAAAACTGTAAAAATGCTGAAAGCCCAAGTTCCTTTAAATCAAGACTAAAAACACATTTGTTTAGGACTGCATTCGACTGCACTAGTTAAACAGTCAAATGCAAATTTTATTTATTTATTTTTTATTTTTATTTTTTAATATATAGATATATAATCCAACTGCTTTTTCCTACTTGCTTTGTTTCTGCTTTATTTCCTGTATTTTAATCACGTAAAGCACTTTGCATTGTCTGTGTACTGAATTGTGCTATTTAAATAAATTTGCCTTGCCTTGCCTTAATGGTTTGAAAGACGCGCATCTCCTCCATCCACTTCATAACTATGCCCTCCATAACTATGATTTATCCCAAATATTCCTAATAAAACACATTGAAGCTTGTGGTTCTAACGCAATAAAATGTGAAACCTTAAAGGCACAGTTTGCTACCGATTTATAGCCTTTAGCGTTTTGGAGGGTTTGCTGAGGGTTTAATGGCATCCGGTTCAACATTAGATGAAGACAAGAGCCTCAGATAACTGATTTCACCCCAGAAGGAATGACATACTTGTCACATGTATAATTTCCTCTTACTCCGTTTTATTAAGACAGAATAGTCTTGGGTTGCTGGTGGTGTAGAGGTAGAGCGTGGGCCTCGGCTACAGAGGCCATTAGTCTGGGGGTTGGACCTTTGCATCATGTTAAAAATCTCTGTCCTCTCTTTTCAGGGCCTTCTGTCGTTTCTGAGTGCTCCTCTGATCGGAGCATTGTCAGACGTATGGGGGCGCAAGTCCTTCTTGCTGCTAACGGTCTTCTTCACATGCGCGCCCATTCCGCTGATGAAGATCAGCCCATGGTAAGAGCGCGCAGTGCCGGCGTCCACAGAGGGCGTGAATCACAGTGGTCAACATTTCATTCGTTGCTGAATCGTTACATTTTATCCCACGTTTGCCTCCTCTTAGGTGGTATTTTGCAGTCATCTCCATGTCTGGCGTCTTCGCCGTCACCTTCTCTGTGATCTTTGCTTACGTGGCAGACATCACGCAAGAGCATGAGAGGAGCACAGCGTATGGCTTGGTGAGGAAACGCTTTGATCAAGGCTCACCGCACTCACCGTTTTCCTCTTGTGTTTCATTAAATCGCCTCTCCGTCGCCGTCCTTCCCAGGTGTCGGCCACCTTTGCGGCCAGCCTGGTCACCAGTCCGGCCATCGGAGCGTATCTGTCTGAGGCCTACGGCGACACGCTGGTGGTGATCCTGGCCACGGCCATCGCCCTGCTGGACATCTGCTTCATCCTGGTGGCCGTGCCGGAGTCTCTGCCGGAGAAGATGAGGCCGGCGTCATGGGGAGCGCCCATCTCCTGGGAACAGGCAGACCCCTTCGCCGTGAGTACCGGCTGTATATTAACTTACATTTCAGCAAGTCATGGTTATCGCTACCAAAAGCTGTGTCCAGGGTGAGTCAGCATTTAGCAAGGTGCTTCTCTTCGGGTACTTCCTCCTGCACAGTTTTTGCAAGGCACTACACTCTCTATGGCTGAATGTGGCGATTTGCAGTCAACCAATAAAGATTTCCGGTAATATTAGTGCATTGTTCTACAAATTAGAGAAATTAGGGATATTGTACAAAATCCAGATTTGTTTTATTCATTTAGAAAGTCTAAGTTCTGTTTTAGTACCAGTCTTCTTCAGTGTGACTTATTAATTTCTCCAATAATCCAACCTGGTGGCACCGTTGGCTTGATTTTAACAAGTGCCCGAGAACTAAAATCATTAAAAAAAAATTAAAAGTCTGATAACTAAAAGTTTAAAATCAATTTTAACTTACATTTTTATTAATTCATAGGGTTTAGTTTTGTTTTGTTTTTTTGTTTTTTTTGCTAAACTCTATAAAATCCAGGTTTCCCAAGCATGTTTTTTCCCAAAAGATTAAAGAGAAGAATAAGATAACATTTGTTAGGATTGTTTTAATAAAAAATAAAAGTTGTCTTTGCAACTTTTAAGTTGGTGCCAAAGTTTATACAGGTAAATCTCCTCCAATCAAATGCTGAGCACGCAACCATCATTCACAGTTGACAAAACTAAGCTGATTGGTTTCACAATCATGAAAGTAACCGTTTATAAGTTACTGTAAAGTATAAACATTTTTATCCTTTTTAATTTGTTTTATATTCCTTTGTATATAAACCTTAAGATAAAAGACGTCATTGGTTTCAGCTGGAAACATTCCAGTTAAAATGACTTGACTTTTTCCCAGGAGTTTCTGTGTTTAATCCTTTATATGTTTTTTTTCACCTCATTAATGTCAGAGGTTGTTCTTTTTTGTCCTACATCTTTAAAGGAGCTATAAGTAATAATGACACTTAGTGGTAAAATCCAAACAACTCATATACATAACAAGGCCTCGCCGGCAGGCCTATAAAGCTTGGGACTCCACATAACTCCAGACATTTTGAATTAAAAAAGCTTCCTGGATGGGAAGCGAAACATCTTCAGTGTCAGAATAGAAGTCCAGTTGTTTTGTTTTTTAACGTTTTTTTTTGGGGTTTTTTTTGGATTAAGACATACACGATGCCTTTCATGGAGAACGACCATTTACTCCACGGACCGTCGCTGCTGTGAAACTCCACTGAATTTTTAACTTCCACAAAATAAGTCTATAATGTTGTATTTTGTTCCATTTCTGGTCTGCTTCTCTTACTGGCTTCCATGTTAGCAGGCTGCTGCTCTTTTGCCAAGATAAAATACCAAATGCTGCGTTCTGGTTTGGGAACCCTGGGAACTCTCGTATGATTGGCTCAGGAACCAGGAAGTAAATAAGGGCTCCACTCTGAACCGAAGTAGTTCTGAGGACCGTACCTTTAGTTTTGAAAGGAGAAAAACGTGACTAAGACATTGTTGATGGAGAGGACCGGTTGTTTATAAGGAATGTTACATCCATCCAGGGTGACAAATGAGAATTATTTATATTGATTTTACATTAAATATGTTACTTATAGCTGCTTTAATTATTTGAGTAGGGTTTTAGGGAGTAGAGGACTTGTTGCTTGAAGACAGTTATTTATATTGGTCCGTCAGAAATGTCACATGCCTGGCTCCTGCTTGGAAAGCTTGTAGAAGTATAAATATTGGCTTTTATCATTCTCCAGATCTGGATCTGGATGTTGAACTCTTGTTTTTCTCCTGTTCAGTCTCTGCGTAAAGTGGGCCAGGACTCCACGGTGCTCCTCATCTGTATCACAGTGTTCCTCTCCTACCTCCCTGAAGCCGGGCAGTACTCCAGCTTCTTCCTCTATCTCAAACAGGTAACATTTTTCATTTCCTCCTTAAACCTTTTTTTCAAGTTATAAAACATAACATTTCTGATCTTATTTGCAGTAAGTGCACCGTTAACCTGATATTATGTCGCTGTTTCTTTTGCAACTCTTCTAGCATTGAGCCTTTTGTAGCAAACTCTTTTTAAGTCCTGTAAGTTAACGTTTGAAGCAACAATGGTTTGAGTTGTTTTTCCCACACTTCATACGGAGAGTTTAACCCCTCAGGAGATCAGGACTCACTTGTGAGGGTGTTCTGGGGTACAGCAGGGTGCAATATTCTGCTGCAAGCCATCGATTATACTGAGCAACGCAGGTATTATAGGAACATTTGTGGAGTTGGCTTGCATCGCACTGCGACCACTGGCTTTGTTTTTATTCCATCATAAAATATCCTGGTTCATCGTCTTCCCAAGAAAGAGGCTCACCAGAGCTTTGGTATCCATAAAATATAAAAATGGTTTCTGATAATCTTTCTATAAAGTCATAGAAGTACCGAAAATGATTCCAACTCTGGATCTGTAAGAGGGAAAAATGTTTGACTTCTCAGACTTTATTTCTCTAGAATATGACAATTTAGATTTATGACATTTATATAAGTGTTTTTATAATGATTTATATTTAACATTTACTTTGGCTTTTTATTTATTAAAAGGGAACTTGCAGATTTTAAGCAAAATTTCCTAAAAATTCAATAAAAACTACATTTGTATTTAGTCTTTTGGCCTCCTCTACCCCTTTAGATCAGCAAACGGGTCCATTTGGTTCAGATGCTAAAGCAAAAAAATGCACCGACGCTGTTGTTGTTTTTTTTCTACAAAATGAAGGCGTCATATATCACAAAATGTTCTGGTCCACACCTGCACAGTCTGAGCAGGACAAGGTGGACCCGATCCCACATTAAAGGCACTGTGTGCAGTTTCAGAAACAGTGGAAAAGCCCCACTGGGTCAGCGTTCCCTCTTCAAAAGTCCGGTGTGTTGCATAATCTGACAGATGTGGAATTGGGTAACGGTTAGAAATTATGATGTGGAAATTTCGTAGAACCCTCCCAACTTCTTGTGCGTTGTAGTTCTGGTGCACACATCTCTGTTTTACGTGGTTTCGGTTATATCACGGGCGCCACCATGAGCCCTGTGGGCGAGCAGCCATACGAACTGCAAAGCATTGTGAGGTCTGACTTCTTTCTACTGGAAACATCATTAAGATCTCTGAAATGTAACCAGGATTAGCTGTAGGTTATATTTATTCAGAAAACCATCTTTGGTAGGTCCCATTCACTGAAAACTGACACACAGAATTTCCTTTAATATTAAATCCAAATGGCGCATTTTCCCCCAAAAGGCAAAGGTGGATTTATTTATTTTAGTTATCCTCACAGATTTTGCATATCACCGAAGAGGCAAACAAAAATTTTAATTATTCTAGAGTACAAAATAACCTACAGTGTCGGTTCAAACACGACAATAATAAATAAAATTATGCTCTTATTTTTTATCTGATATTAAAAAGATTCTTCCGCGTTTTGTTATTGTCTATACTGATGAAACAGAATTGGTGAAAAAAAAATAGGTAATTTCAGTCATGAGTGCATCTCCAAAGGGGGAAAAAAAATTTAGTTTTTGAGAAAAATGTAACAATGGATCCTATAGAAAATGACTGTCCAGTTTAAATGTTATTTAATGTGGGATTAATTATCCACACAGCTCAAAGCTAAGTTAATTGGCTGCATAAAGTCTGGGCAGGTCCACTGTTAATAAATCCCACATGAGCCCAAGTTAACGCTTCCTCCAATATTTATTCAGAGGGAAATGTGGTAGACGGACAACCAGGTTGTCCAGCTCAGATCTCAATCAGAATCTCCTCCATTTTAAACAGTCTTCTATGAGCACAATGTTTGTGACAGCCTCGTACGTTTGCTACTTTAGTTGCCTATTAAATGCTGAACAGCCAGTGGAAAAACTCCAGGAAATATCCTATAAAAAGCTTTTCCCGAGGTCGCTGTCAGCTGCAGCAGAGCAAGTTTGCTGAGCAGCTCATTTCAGTACTTGATTCAAGTGTTTGCTCATTAGGGTGGATTTACAAACAGTCCTGCAGCAAAAAGCCCACACAGTCAAAAATAACAGCGTTTTCTTTTCAGCTTGTACTAGCTGCCAGCCTATAGGGAGGGTTAGAAGGGACAAAATGTAATTAATGTCATGAAATAAATAAATGTGTATGTCCATTAAAAACATAAGTGAGTCAGGAAATAAATACATCATTAAACCTCTTAAATGATAAAATATTCCTGTTAAATGATGACAGTAAATAATTAAATGCCTTTTTTTATTATTCACTAATTATTTCACTCTGTATTTATTGATTTCATTGCTCCTGTGCAGCAGTGTCACCACGAAATTATTTAAACCGCCGGCTTGACCCAGCAAACCCGGTGGGCGGGATCAGGGCGGCTCTTCGTCAGACCCTGACGTCTGATTGGTTGCTTTGCGCAGCAAGTCAAAACAAATCGACCACAGATAAGAGATTGACGCACAGCCAGAAAACACATTCCTGATCTAACGGCAATAAAAGATTAAATCATTTCATGGTGACACCGCTGCACAGGAGGCGTGAATTAAATAAATACGGAGTGAAATAATAAGATGTACAGTGGAGTGAAAAGGTGTTTGCCCTCTTCTTATTTTTTACGTCACAATTTAAGTTTTTAAACATCAAACTAATTTAATTATTAGTCAAAGACAACACAAGTAAACACAAAATGCAGTAATTAAATTAACGTCTTTATTATTAAGGGGGAGAAAAGTCCACACCAACGGGAATCAGGAAGGGGGAAAACATTTTTTCACACCACTATATTTTGAAATGTATTTGTTTGTTTTTTTTCTTTAAAAAAGAAAAAAAATTATTTACTATCCTCATTTAAAAGACATACCTAATTAATGGGACATTTAGCTGTTGAATTGTGTTTTTCATAAATGAGATATTCAATTACTCACTCCTGTCTTGAATAAATAAATATGGGATATTTAATGATTTGTTTTGTTATATTTCTTAATTTAATGTCCCGTTTAGCCCTCCGTACTTTATGCTCGAGAGGCGTCAATCTTTTCTTTTTCTTTTTTTTAATGACTTTTAAACGATTAACCTCAATAAAACCGATTCAGAGGAAGATCAGAAGAACCAGTTTAGCAGGTCTGACAGAAAACTGCTGCACTTCAGTCCTACCAGAGAAAGCGCCGTAAGATAACACCCTAACGCCGGAGCAATGGGCTAAAACTGCTCCTTGCACTTTACAAAAAAGTAGTTCATCAACTTTTTGTGTTTCTTTCTTTGTCACAATTTACAAACTCCTCACGTTACCTTTCCCCCCCGCCCCCCTCCTCCTGTTGATTGTTTGGAAGCACATGAAAGGCCTCAACGTCTGGCCTGAATGCCTCTGCTCCATAAAGCAAAGCTCTTTTTTTTTTTTTTTTTTCCAGAAAAAAAACCAAGAAGTGGGACACTGAGCTTGTAGACAAAATATCAGATGGCAGCTCCTGTGTTTTTGTGTCTTGGGCGAGAAGAGCGAACAGGTTTAGTGTTGCTTGTCTCCTACAGTCTTGTCCTGACCTGTGATTTATCTGAATGCGTTCCTCCCCTCAGGTCATACGGTTCTCCTCAGAGACGGTGGCTGCCTTCATTGCAGTTGTGGGGATCCTCTCGATCTTGGCTCAGGTATATAATAGTAAACTTCCACCAGATCCATGCGTAATAAGGTTCATTATATTGTCACCTTGTTTTTTTTTTTTTTTATTAATGCAGTTACATGTATTTTGTTGTTTCTAGACCTCAACTCAATATGCTTAGATCGTTTTTTAAGTAGTCATGGAAGCCAAAGGAGATTAATAAAATACAATTTTGTATTTATGTTTGTGTGTTTGTGATTGATAACTAAATAGATGCATCTCTTATTGCTGCTAAGAATCTTTTTTTTTGTACCACTTTCCTCAGACGGTCGTGTTGGGCATCCTGATGCGCTCTATAGGAAATAAAAACACCATCCTGCTCGGCCTCGGCTTCCAGATCCTCCAGCTGGCCTGGTATGGCTTTGGCTCTCAGCCCTGGTGAGTGGATCTCAGCTCACACCTCTGAGCCTCTAGTTAACTCAATTCACAACAAATCAGAGGTCAGCAAAGTGGGAAAAATTAGTTTATTTTATTTCCTTATCTTTCACCCGGTGGGGTACTATTGCCATGAAACATGCCGTTACAACATGAAGAAAACCAGTTGGTCGATAAAGCTTCAAAGAGTGTTGCTGATGAACTGCAGCGTAGTGAACGAGTACAGACTGGTGATGTGGGATCTTCCCGCTGGAAGCAGGGAGATCCCACGCTTTAGCGCCACTATCTCCGCCCGCTGACACGTAGACGTTTGGTGGGGCTGAGAAAAGCTCTCCTGTAGCAGAAACTCTCTGTTAAAGTCACCCGTCGAGCTTTTTATTATTTTAGTTCATATATTGCAAGAATCCACAGGTGCATCTTGTTGAATGTGGATCTAATTTAAAAAGTGTATTTCAACAATTCTGTTCAAAAAGTGAAACTCATATATTTGATACATTCATTAAAACAGGGAATTTATTTCTGTTAACGTTGATCATTGTAGTTTGCAACTACCTAAACGCCCCCTGACGTTTTAAGTGAGCTTTGGTCCTCCAGGCTGCGCTCGTCGCTGTGGTTGGTGCACCCTTTCCTACCACAGTTTTTCCTTCCAGTCAACTTTCCGTTCATAAGAGTGTGAGCAGCCAGCTTGTTTAGCTGGGATCTTTTGTGGCTCATCCTCCTTATGCAGGCAGGGTCTCTTTGACATTTTCATCTTCTGATTTTCTGAGAAGGATAATTTTGTTTTTTTTAATTGACTTTTAGCTATCATAATGAAAATATACACTACAAATTAAGATTTACCTTTTTTTAATTGAATTACTAAGATAAATTGCATTAGAATTTATTGAGATGCACCATGACTTTTATAGAACAGGGGAGTAAAATTCTCATTCTGATCTATCTATATATATATATATAATTTATCATTTTTGTTAGAGACTGTACATTTAGAAATGTAGAGATTAATTAAAAGTGCTTTAATCTAACTTTAACGGTGCATCGTACCCGCATAGGGCATCAGCATATGTAATTTAAACTGAATATTGAACCAGCTGTTTCAATTGGTTGTGTTCATCTCAGTAATTTCCATCCCACAAGCCTGAATGGTTTAATTATTGTTGCAGTGCAGTTAACGGTGTTTTAAGCAAACTATGATTCTGGTTGTCTTTACCCAAATACACCACTAGAGGGAGCCATATTGCTGCAAAATGGCATTCAGAGGCCTCTGCTGTACTATAAGGTGGTATTACCTGAACGCTTTTCTGCATTTAAGACATACAAGTAGTCATTTTACTTACCTAAAATTAATTTATTATTCAATGCTGCTTCAAAAAATCACAAAGACAGTTTTCTTAATGTTGTTTCTCTCCAAGGAGGCTCAGTCTCTGGTTCTAAAGCTTTTGCGGCACGCTGCAATAAAATGCACTGATTCTGAAATGAAACCTTTGCAATATGACTGCCTGAATTTAGTAAACAGACCAGATGTTATAAGACATTTATGGTTGAGTTGGACTTCTCATACAGGAGCTACTCATTGTTCAATGGATGAATACTGGAGAAGGGATCTCTTTAGGTAGATCGCTTAACAATAGTCAACTTGGAGAGCCTGTTTATTGTTTTTACATTTTCACTCCCGAGGCCATCTGAGTGTTCTGCTAGAGTTTGGTAAACATGAAATAAGACAGTGTTTTTCTCTCCCCAACCCTAACTGCAGGATGATGTGGGCAGCTGGGGCCGTAGCAGCCATGTCCAGCATCACCTTCCCCGCCATCAGCGCCATCGTGTCGCGTAATGCTGATCCTGACCAGCAAGGTGAGCTCCTCCGCTTTCTGTTGTTCTCCGTGTCACTGATGCGCAGACATTTCTTTTGATAAACCATTTTTATGCTTTTTTTTTTAAGATTTTTTTTTTTTAAGAAAGTTTTTCTTCGGACACAGACGTCACTCTGAGTCCATCCCTACCTGCCTGAATTATCACACTTTGTACCCGTGCTGGAAATTGTAAAAAAAATAAAAATAACTTTCATTATTATTTGTTTTCCTGTTACATTAAAAACATGAAGAATACAAGGTTCCTACACAGTCTGGAAGAGTAGGAATGTTATTTTCAGTATTTCCAGGTCTGCATATGCACAGAAAAATATAAGAAGATGGAAAAATATTCTTTAAGACTTTAGTCCTCATCACTTGGTCAGATGTTGTTCTGTTCTTCCTTCTGTGCATCCTTTCTTTCTTCCCTTATGTTTTATTTCCTTCCCTATGTCCTTCCTTCTTTCCTTCCTTTATTTCCTCTCTTGTTTCCTTCCTTCCTTGCTTCCTTTCCTTTGTTCTATTTTCATTGTTTCCTACAATTCTTTCTTCCTCATGGCCTTCATGTTTTACTCCCATGTCCTATTTGTTCTTTCTTGTCCCATCCTGCCTTTAATGTGTCCTCCCTATCTTTTCTTGTGTCCTTCCTATCTTTTCTTGTGCCCTCACTTTGTTTCCTCCCTTGTGTCCTCACTTTATTTCCTTCCTTGTGTCCTCATCATTTCCTCCCTTTAAACTAAACCGAAAACCATACAGGTCAGAGAGGTTTTTGTATTTATAGACCAAAATGAGGATAAAGCTGGCGATAAGGGACTGAAAAAAGAAGAAATAAAATATTTCATCATCTGATTCCTGGTCTGAGACGATCAGCGCCCCAATTAGCTGATGATCTATCAGTGGTTCACTGACTGATGCATCTGTTATGTGAAACAGACCTTATGATATGAAAGGCTTTCATATTAGCAATTTGTTTAGTTTTTTAGTGGGATTAAGAGTGATTCAGTGTCATATCCACTTTAGTTGGTCATTTTAATGTATATGTTATAACTTTTTTTTTTTTTGTCACCCATTTAGGCGTTGTCCAGGGGATGATTACTGGCATCCGAGGGCTCTGTAACGGTTTGGGCCCGGCGCTTTATGGCTTTGTCTTCTACTTGTTCCACGTTGAGCTGTCAGACACGAACAGCTCTGAAAAAGGTCCCAAATCCAACATGGCCAACCCCACAGACGAGGTGAGCAGCGACTAGAAGGGGAAGGCCTGGTGCCTTAACGGCATTAAAGATGTCGGGTTTAAACCCAGCGCTACCCAGAGAGCGGCCCACGGGACATTTAGCAACACCTGAAAATTAACTTTTGGCCTATAAATGCAGGAATTTGGTCAAAATAATGCAGATGGGCCTTTTTTTTTAAATTCACTTTGGATGACATTTTCACTGATAAATTTAAATCTTCCTTAAATAGAAAATGTTTGATAAAGTATTCATCTTTTAGTGACCATGTTTTGTTGTTTTTCCTGGTGAACGACGCCACAAACATCCAGCATTCATTGTTTGCGAAATACAGAAAGCATTTTCCATGAGTGACCCATGTCTCGCTCTTGTTGCTTAAAATAGACACAAAATATTTCCAGACCAAGAAAATATTTGGAGAAAAAAAACTGCCAAAAAGGTTAGAAATGTCATGCTTTTCTTCAAATTAGGCAACCTATTGAGTTTGTCCATGTTGCAGATCTATTTCCAAACCCCTTTTCCATAAAAATTAAGCTATTCTGTACATTCCTTAATGTATTGGAAAATGGAAACCTTTTATAACTTCACCTAAATGTAATTTTGTGTCCTGCAAATACTTTGAATGTGATGGTTTACAGGTTGCATGGGATGCCGTTCTAAACAAGAAAAGGCTGAAATTTGTGCATTTCTTCATTTGTTGGGTTCCCACGTTGTTCCAAAACAACAGCGCCAGAGATTGGTGATCCTCTTTTGAAAATAGTAATTTTATGACTGTAAAATTACATAAGATTATGACTTTATTCTTACAAAGTCATATTTTTTAAATAACCTAATATCAACCCTTTTAAAATAACCTAATATCAACCCTTTAATAAGAAATTAAAGGGGAGATACAAAGTCCTTACTAACGTTTCAGCTTTAATTAAAACATCATGCCAGTTCAGCCTGGGCGCTCAGAAGACAAACTCGTATAATACTGGTTTGTTTACTATTTTTGTGGTTTAGCAAAGACGGAAGTACTACTTCTGTTTTTTTATTTTTATAATTTTTTTTAGGGGAAATTGATAATTGCATATGTCAGAGTGGTTCTATGTTGAATAAAGCCCGGTGCATATAAACGCACATTATGACCAGCTAAATTGAGTATGTGCCCATATAAACGGTACAATCAGATTATTTAATCCGAATACATTTTAATGAGATTGTGAAATTATTTAGCATGTAAACACAGCTACTGTGGGAATATGCTGGTTTGGAAAAATGGGGATTTCAATAATTGGTTAGTTTGGGTCATTAACCGAAGAGCACACTTAAAAAAAAAGATTTTATTTGACTTCCAAAAGCTACAGAGAAATCAAAGATCTTAGCTTTTAATCCTGCTGGTCTTAAATTGTATGAACCTTGCAGAAACCTTTTTTTTTTTTTTTTTATAAATCTGCTGTAAATTAACAGAGCGTACGCTTCCTTTTTTCCCAGAGTGCCATCATCCCCGGTCCTCCCTTCCTCTTCGGAGCGTGCTCAGTGCTGCTGTCCCTGCTGGTGGCGCTCTTCATCCCCGAGCACACGGGGCCCGGCGTGCGGCCCGGCGCCTACAAGAAGCACAGCAACGGGGCGCAGAGTCACTCCCACAGCCCCCAGGGCAGCGGGGCGGAGGGCAAGGAGCCGCTGCTGGAGGACAGCAGCGTATAACCTCAGCTAAAGGGGGGAGGGGGGGGGCGACCGCCCCGCAGCAAAGACCCTCGCCACATAGACGCACGGTTTAACCACAGGGACGCGGGTCAGAGCGCCGTGGAGAGTTTGGGGAAAATGTCCGCAGCGCCAAAGCGGACGCTCCATGAAGCTGTACTTTGTCTGAAGGCGGGGTTTTAGGAGGACTCTCTGAAGATCCCGAGGCTGCGATCGGTTTTTGTTCTGGTTTTTTTTTTTGTTTTTGTTTTTTTTTTTAGAGAGAGAGAGGGCTGTCGCTCAGCTGGACTTCACTTTCTCTACAGCTGTAACAGGGAGGAAAACACATCAGCTCCCCTCCTCCTCCTCCTCCTTGTCCTACTGAAGCAAAGCTGAACCCAATCAAGTGCAAGGGGGGGGGGGGGGGGGGTTTATTTAAAAATGTCGCTAAATACCTGCGAGTCCTGACATGGATCTCGTCACGTCGGAGTGGAACGAGCAGCTGAGCCCTCGTGCTGAGAAGCTGTCGTCCACACAGGGAAACGCAGGCCTCCCTCTGCGCCGACGGCTCAAAGTGATGAACCGTCGGCCGGTTCTCATGAAAGCTTCGGCGGTACGGCAGATTTGTTGGGGCCTGGCGGCTCCTTCGCTCAGAGCGATGCGGGGGAGGAGGAGCGCGCCCCGTCAGCTGAGGTCTCCCCTCAATGTTTACCTGCAGTCCTCTAGATTCATAGTACAGTTTGGGTTGTACGTTTTGTTTTTTTCTCTGTTCCAACTGAAGTCTAGTTGTGCTTCAAGTTTTTAAGTCAAGAAACAAAAACGTTGCCTTGAAGTGGCTTACCGTTAAGAAAATAAATAAAAATAAAAACCCGCATTATAACCTGTATGAAGACCAAGGTCTGAGAAGGCTCTGTAATCTCACTGTCGCTCCCATCGGAGCTGTTAGACTCTTTTTATTCTTTCGCGTTCGTTTTAGTTCATGGTGTGCATCAGCATCAGGGCCGAGGCTAACAGAACCTTCCCTTTTCTTTCTGTTTTCAAAAGCATCAGGACCATTTAGAGCTAGCCGGCGGCAGGGAGAACGCGGTCGTGTTGATATCATTGATGCCGTCATGAGGATGTCGGTGCGCCTGCTGCAGCCGGGGACCTTCGTTTCGTTTTGTCACGCGCTTTCTTCGAATTTCTGCCGTTGGATCAGAAACGGACGGTTTGATCTCATCCCTCGTGTTTCCACTGCCAGCTAAGGGACACGGACAACATGCTTCACCTCCTTTTACTGCTTGGAGCCAGAAAATAGAGGATGGGAAAATGTTCGTATTTTCACACTTTGTGTCTCAATGATCTGGCTTCCTTTCCATCTGTCCTTCCTTGTGACCTTTCCTCTGACTCCTTCTTCACATTTTCTTCCTTTCCTGTTTCTTTCCGTCCTTCTCCTTCCTTCCTTACTCCCTGTCATTGGTTTTTTTTTTTCTCTTATGTAACATCAACCCTCTTTCAAAATCATCTTCCATGAATTCGGAAGTTTCTTTTTTTTTTTTATATCAATGCTAATGACTAAAACTGGGAAGCTGCGTCTGAAAGTCTTTACGTCAGAAACATGTGGCAATTTCGTATTTAAAGCGTCGGTGGGTAAAATCAGCGCATTCTGGATCTGCTGGAAGGAATATTTGTTTTTGGATCAGAATCCAGTTTTTTTTTTTTTCTTTTCCCTAACCATTCTTGAAAAGCAGGGATTCAAAGCTAACGACACGACAATGATCTGAAAGTGAAAGCCGCCTAATGGAGTCGCTCTCTAAGCGCTCCTAATATCGGCATAAAGAGTGAAAAACGTTAAGACCCCAGGATTTTGCTCAATCAGCCAAATATACAGGAGCTCTGCGAGGCCTGCTCACAGAAACAGGTTGTGATTTTTTTTTTTAAAAACGATCATGGAGGTAAGATCAGGACACCTATTCAGGATTCATGTAGTTAAATTTCAGAGCGGCGGCCGACGCAGTTTTCCAGCCTCCATCACCAAGGAGTGGTTTCCATAGTTCATCTCAACGTTTCCAACCATCCCTTTACCCTCTGCTGTTTGTGTTTTTTTTTTTTTTATAAAGTTTAGGGAAAAGCGTTTGATTAAAGCAGTAATTCAAATCAAGTCGACCTGCTATAAAACATAAGGACTGAAGTTGCTCACAGTGGGATAAAGAAATACTGATATCAACCTCAACAAGCAGCATGAACTAAAATCTGGTTTAGTGTTTTGTTTTTGTTTTGCCCACGTTCATTTGTTTGCTTTTGGTCTTTTCATTTCCAACAAATCCCTGTAAATGAGGAATAAAACAAAAGGATTTTTAGCAACCTTTATAAGCAGAAGTGGGCCGTCTGCAGCTCTGTGAGCCGCGCCTAATTAAGAGCGACGGGATGTAAAGCCTCATTCTAGACCTGAAGTACATTTAAAATCCACCCTGGTGTAAAAAAAAAATCAATGCCATGTGCTTTTTGTTGCCTGTAGGTGGCGTTCATGTCTATCTTTGTGTTGTTTTTGGGGTGGAGGAGTACCTTGTACCACAGCTGGTTTTAGTTTTTCCTGTTTTTTTTGCAGAAAAATTCAAATATTTTAATCACGTCTGTATTAGCTAACTGCTATTTAATACCTTTTGAGCTCACATGTGTGCCAAATTTGAGTTTTGCTTCTTTTGTACTGTTTGCACTTGAGTAACTTGATTATTGACTTGGTTTCTTCTTATTTGTCTTAATATATCTGGCTGAAGATTTAACTTCTAAGGCTGTAATTTGTTTTGTTTTTTATTATGGCTTTTTAAGTCTCCATCCTGTAATTTTTTTTAGGAATCTTTACAACTTTTGATTGACCTGTTTTCAGCCTTGGTCTTCATTTAATGACAAGCATTTCACTTTTTTTGTTTTTTTTTTTTTGTTGTTCTTTCTTCTGTTGCGAGTGTAAATGTGCAGTTTACCAGACTGATATCTGAACGTTTCACGTCACCGTCGACCCCCCCCCCCCCCCCCGTCACAGTTTTCCTCCACCCAGCCGGACTTCAAGATGTCATTTAATCCCAGACCAATCGTTAATTGGATGAATCTCAGAAGAGTAAAAACGCACCGGCCTCCATGTGCAACCAACCGCGCTCCAAGCAGACGACTGCGAAAGCACGGAAATCACCCGTACGTGCAGCAAATGTAAATATGTAGCTGTCGCTGGAGGAGCCGGCCGCCTCCCCGGTCCTGTTTGGTCGTACGGTGCAGTGATATATTTCTCGACGCGTACCTGTTTATTAGCCACTTTTTTTTATTTTCGATTTTTTTAGTACGCCGTGGTTTTGTGGCCTGAAACCCCCAAGTTCTCTGTGTGCCTAAAATTAGCCAAGAAATGTGTACGGCAACGTAAAGTTAAAAACGGTGGTTATTATGTAAATACGGGAAACTAATGATAAACTATTTATTAAAGGTTTATTGTACAATGAAACGTCTGCCTCCGTTTTATGCGCAGCCACCACCTGTTGGGTGTGAAAAAAAATTCACGCTTTGTTTCTTCTTTCTTTTTTTTTTTCTTTTTTTTTTTAAGTGTTTGGTTTAAGGTGAGGCAGCCACACTTAAAGGTTGTTAAATCCAAGTCAAACAGATCTCCTGTTAGCGTTCATCCATTGTCTTTAATACCTGTCTTTATTTAATCCCACAGCTTTTATTTATTAAAACCCTTCGAGGTTCCTGGGAGGACGCCTGCTTTCGCTTCATCCACACGATCTTTATGTATACAGTTCTTTGCAAAAGTACTCAAACCCTTTTGTCACATTACGCCCACAAACTTCACTGTATTTCTATTTATATATTTTGCTGTGGGGTGGGGGGGGGGGGGGGGTTGATTGATAGGCCGACTGGAAGAAGTCAGCATTATTTTCACATCTGAATAAAGTGGGGTGTGCTTTTATTTATTTAGCTCTCTTTAATGCCATTGAATAAAATAACAAGTGACCTAATTGGCAAATCGGTTCGTCTCGTGTGTAATTTAAGAAAATCCAGCTGTTTTACAGAGGTTTCTTTGAGGGAATTGCTGGACAACCATGAGGACAGAGGAACACCACAGGCAGGCCGAAGCTATGAAGCCCTCGTCCCATGATGTTTATAGTTTGGCATTAATGACCGGCCAGACGAGCAGAGCTTTGCTCAGGGAAGCCGCCGCGTGGCCTGTGGTCGCTCTGGGGGAGCTGCAGAGATCCAGAGCTTCTGTTGGTTGAGTTTCTCCATGAATCTGAGCTGCGTGGAAGAAGGTAAGAAAGAAAACTGGAAGGCGGTGCTCTGATCAGATGAACCTTTGGCCCACGTACCATGTCAAGTGTGATGGAAGACTAAGACAGCGCATCATCCCGAACGCTACACTGCAAAAAAGGGAACTAAAAGTAAGGACAAGTTTATTGAAACGAGTTTGTTTGTCCTTGATTAGAGCAGGAAAATAAGATTATCTGCCAATGGTATGAGTACTTTGACCCCTAAAATAAGATTGAGTGCAAATCAAGAACAAATACACTTAATTTTAGCAGTGGCGCCTCCAGAAATATTTCATAGGGGTGGCCAGATGGAGCCACTTAAACTCTTCACTGCAAAAACAGAACTTAAAATAAGTAAAACATTCTTAAAATTTGTGTATTTGTCCTTGATTTGAGCAGGTAAATAAGATGATTTGCCAATGGAACAAGATTTTTGACCCTAAAATGGGAACAACTCATCTCCATCATCTTATTTCAAGTGCAGGATGTGTAATTATCTTTTATTAGGGGTCAAAATACTCATTGCATTGGCAAATAATCTTATTTACCTGCTCAAATCAGGGACAAATACACTAACTTTAAGAACATTTTACTTGTTTTTAGATCCGTTTTTGCAGTGTTGGGGTGGCACTGAAACTAAAAGCTGTAATTTCAGGATTTTATTCTACTGCTGTAGTGAAGCTGCATGTAGAAAACCGGCAGAAACAGAAAGACTTAAGTAATCGCCTACTAATATCTTATGGTTTTTAATGGTTTTCTGAAATTTTAATGTTCCTAATGATCTAATGTGCATAGCCCAATAATAGCACAGTTAACATTTTGAGTTGAACAACAATACATTTGTATTGTGTAATTACATTAGGAATAAGGTGTACATTTATTCATTTATTGGAAAACAAAACAGTTACTAAGGGAAGTAGATACTGGCAGATACAAATAAAAGTGCGATCAAAGCCAAGGAAGAGCGTCTGTCTTGCTGGCTGTGCACGATAGGATGAAATGCTAATCTGACACTACTACAATACACACTGGCACATAGGGGGCCATGGCCACCCCTGGCCACCCTCTGGAGGCGCCCCTGGTGTTTAGTCTTGCTTTTTTGCAGTGAATGTCCACCATGAAACACGGTGGTGGAGGCATCATGCTGTGGCGATGTTTTTCTTCCGCAAGGGAAAGAAAGCTGGTCTCATTTCATTAAATTCATTAAATCCATTAAATCGACGCTCCTGGATGAAGAAGGCCTGTTGGAGGCGGCTGAAGCCTTTAAATGTGCAGGTGAACGTGGGTCTGGTGTAAAGCACCGAGGGGCCGGTTTTACCAGAAGGCTTTTTTTTTTTAACTGCAGTCTGTTTAGAGTTCGACGCCGCTCTCCTCGCTCCGCTTCCTCATCTGCTGCACGTCTGCCCTTCTTCCTGTCCGACGACACCTAAAAGGCCGCTGAGGCCACAAAACCCTAAGAAATCCTGTGGTTGTGCTGAGGCCAAATTTGGGGGGGAGGGGGGGGGAGAAAAAAACTCAAGTGGCATGTTTATTTATATTTATTATTATTTAGGCAGCTTTGAGGCCATAAAATGACCCGGGTAAACCTTTCATACCATTCATATTTGCGCCTTCCTGTCTGTTCCTCAAGCTCTCCACACACAGGCCAACAAGTTCCTACACGAGCCCGGCGTTACTGTTGCATCACCGCCGCCCGTGCCTTCCAGACACAAACCTGCTTCGACAGGCCGTGGGGGGGCTTGTAAATTCACAGGGGAGCGTTTCCTGCTTCGCTTTTTACAGGACGACACAATCTCTGCATATCTGCGCACCGCTGTGGCATTTTTTTTCCCCTCCGGCTGCAGGAATATGATGAGCTCCGCAAAGTGTTCCCTGTGGAGTGGCAGGTGTTAACGTGGTCTTAACCTGGGATGGGGATGAGATTTAATAATAAGGCTCTTAACCATAATCCGCACCCACTGTTTCCTCACACAACCTCTCGCTGCTCCAGGCCAGGCGCAAGTATTCGCACCCCAGAACTGCTGCGCATTTTCTCAGGATGGAGTCACAGGCCTTTCGCTGCTCTTTATCGGGATTTTATTTTACAGTCTAAATCAGGGGTGTCAAACTCATTTTGGTTGAGGGGCCGCATTCAGCTTAATCTGATCTCAAGACACGAGTAAACTCATTGCAAGATTAAATAGAACTAATAAATGTGGACTTGTTGATTTTTATATAAAAATAATTTCACTTTTACACAATTTATGAATAACCTCAGCGTTTTTAAGAAAAGTATGTGCAATTTCAACAATACTTTTACTCAGTTAAACATTTACTTAAATGCATTATGCATAAGAACTGATCACAGTGATTGTACAATGTTGAAGAACATTTAATCACAGTTTTTGGAACTTAAAAACACTGTCCTACATGACAAAATACATCAAACAGATAAAAGTTAAGAAATTATTTAAATTTTTCCACACCTGAAGCTTAATCTGCTAATTAAAACACAGCGTTTATTTTCAATTAAACGAAGTACATGTTTTTTTCAATAATTGTTTTATCATTCTCTTCCTTTTATCTCCTCTTTCTTTCACCTTTTGTTTTTTCTTCTTGTTCTTCCTTTCCTCTCCTACTTTCCCATTGTAGTGTCCATATCATTTGAGATATTCCCCGCATGAATCATAATAAAACTATTCACATTCATTAATCAAGCGGAGCACTATGGCAAAAGCCGTACTGCTCCACTTGTGAAAGTCAAATCTGATGAGCTCTTTTTGGCATTAAGACAACAATTCTTATTGCCAGACAGGACACTGGAAAAAAATAAATAAAAAAAAATAATGATAATGCATTTAGCCACAGGGCCGGACTAAATTGTTCGGCGGGCCGGATCCGACCCGTGGGCCGGATGTTTGACACCCCTGGTCTAAACCCAAGCAATGGTGAAACGGAAGTTAGATATATCTTTTAAAACTTTTTTTTTTCTTTTGCAGATAAATACGGAGCCCGGGAGAGCTCACTATAAGTGATATTTTTTCTCAGGTCGTGATAATTTGTGAGTGCGTGTTTCCTTTAATAGAGCCCTCGAATTAATAAAACGTGAGCATGTTTTCTTTCGTGGGTGCGTTTTGGTAGATCGAGATCTCGAATATACTATAACATGCTCATGTTTACATGTGTCAAGACAATATTGAGTGCCCGTTTTACATATTGTGGCCACGTTTAAGTAGATAGTGCACCCAATGTTCTATAACCATGTTCACTAAATTGTGCTCTCGTTTTAATAAATTGTGCCCTCATTTTACTATGCTTAAAATGAGAGCTCAATTTAGTAAAATAAGCTCACACTATAGTAAAACGAGAGCACAATATAGTAAATTGTGCACACGATTTAGTAAAACGAGTGCACAATTTAGTTAAACGAGAGCACAATGTAGTAAAACGAGCGCGCATTCTCTCAACATGCAAAACATTTTGCAATGACCCCTCTAGGGCTCCGTAGATAAAAGTCTGAACAGCGCGGCGTTTATTTGCAATCAACCTTCCTGACTCAATTCCTACTCTTGGAGAAATGCTTGCCCGGTCGTCTTTGTAAAAATAGCCCAAGATGAGTCAAAATTGGATGGAGAGAGTCTGCTTTCGAGTCTTGGCACAGATTCTGGGTCGGTTATTGGTTCTGGACACCGAGAAAAGAAAAGCTTCCCCAAGAACAACTCTGCCGCTGCCGTGTTTTACTGCGGTTGTTGGGCGTGTTCGGGGGTAGAGATATAGTTTTCCAGATCATCAACAGTAACGCTCCCTGTGTTAGAGTGTCAGTGTGATGGCGACGGGATCCCTGCCTTCAAAAGGGTTCCTGTCAGTTCATACAGATATTTTATTTGGCAGATGTTTTATTTGGCACATGCGTGACAGACCTTTAGTGTGAGTGTGTATGAACGTTGTTTGAGATCTTGGATGTTGGACACCACACACACGTCATAAACCCGGAGAAATCAGGAAGCCGGGTTCCACCCTCTAAACACGGCCGATATGAAAACAAATCCTTCACCCCTCTGTCTATCAACCTCTTTAATGATTGAACATAGAGATAATACAGGAGGCCTCTGAGGACCTGTCCATGGTCTTGAATAAAAATGGCTGTGGCTCTAGGATGTGTGTGAAGAGGATCGGATGCTGATCTGACAAGTGTTTTCTTAATTTTCACTTTCTTCTCCCGTCCAGAAATGATTTCTCCCAATAAATATTGGCATAATTGTGGTACTCCCGCCACTATTGGTAAGGTTCACCACAACGTGATCGATCTGTTCTGAAACGTCTTCAGATGGGGGGGTGGAATGATGTGTTGCTTCCTGAGATCTTTAAGCCTACTTCATGCCGCCTGCTGTGATTTCTTGACCGTATAGGTCATGATCGGGTGGGTGAGACTGAACTCAGCTTTCTAAAAGAATGTGGTTAATCACAGGCGGTATGGATTACTTTTTCCGCTAACAAATGAAATAATCAGGCGAAAACTGCTTACCCCATGCCCCCCCCCCCCCCCCCCCCCCCCCCGTTAAATCAGGCCGTGTTCGTCAGAGGTTAATCTTTCTTCTGTTGATTGAAAACGTTCTGCCCCAGCAGAAGAACTCAGTAATGGGGCTTAAAGGTTGTCCTGTGTGTGATTCAAAGATTTCAGTTTCCTCTACGTGTTTCACAGCTTTTCAGTTTTGAAAAGAAGGGAAGCGTTGGAACTTGCGGCCGCCGGTGCTTGGAGCTGCGCGGCGGCGGCTTTCCGGGAATTAGAGGCCCACCACGGCCCTCGTCTGGATTAGCAGCGGCTCCCTAGCAGGGAAAGGATCGGGCGTGTTTTAACAAGAACAACTTTCCCGATCGCTTCAGAGAAGCTTCTCAAATGGCCTCCTTGGCAGAAGTGAGAGCCAGAGCCCCTCTTCAGACGCTCATGTTGCCGTTCGGTGGTGGGACGCTGGAATGCATAGTGATGGCGCGTCGTTAAGGATCGGTGATGACTGTTAAATGCAATTTAACTTTAGTTATGTGCAGGCGAAAAGGAAGACTCCTAACATGTTTGGCACACACACATGAGCATCCGCTGCTGTGAGAGGTGGCACATCTACCAAAGTGCCTCTGCCTTTTAAAAGTGCCATCTCTGAAAGCTGTGACAGCGGCGACGAGGGGAAATCTTTCTTTAGAAGGCCCCGGCGGACGCTCCGGACTGGGGGAAGGGGAAGCGGGCCCGAAGGTGGATGTCCTGACAATCGACGGCATCTTTTCCTGCGGCGGAAGTGTTGCACGTCGGCGTCTAGGAAGAGCCTCGGGGATGAATCATGTGTGAACTTTATTGTTCCTCCAGTCAAGTTTGTCTGTGCGAGCTGGGCTTTGCGTCTAATCTCTGTCTGTTTTCCCATGTTCTATAAGCGGCATCGTATTTTCGCGTGACTTCCAGGAAACCGTGGTTGATGATTAACTGGGGGGGGGGATGCAACTGGGTGTGGATGTTTCCACATTCAAGGTTTAACACGAACGGGATTTCTTTCTTTGATAGTGTTAAAAATATTTGAGCTTCCCCGTACACTGCCAAAAGGGAACTAAAAGTAAGTAAAATTTTCTTGAAAGTAATATATTTTTCCTTGTTTGGAGCAGCTAAATAAGACTATTTGCCAATGGAATAAGATTTTTGCACTTAAAATAGGAACAATTGAGCTCCACCATCTTATTTCAAGTGCAGTTTATCTGATTATCTTATTTTGGGCATCAAAATACTCATTCCACACTGCAAAAACAGAACTAAAAATAAGTAAACTTTTCTTAAAATGAGTGTATCTGTCCTTGATTTGAGCAGGTAAATAAGATGATCTGCCAATGGAATAAGATTTTTGCACTTAAAATAGGAACAACTCATCTCCATCATCTTACTTCAAGTGCAGGATGTCTAATTATCTTATTTTAGGGGTCAAAATACTCATTCCATTGGCAGATCATCTTATTTAACTACTCAAATCTAGGTCAAAAACACTAATTTTAAGAACATTTTACTTATTTTTAGGTCTGTTTTTGCAGTGCATTGGCAAATAATCTTATTTACCTGCCCAAATCAAGGACAAATACACTAATTTCAAGAAAATTTTACTCTCTTTTAGTTCCCTTTTTGCAGTGAATGTACCCGACAGGTATGTCCTGCCTTCCTCGCAGACAGCGTGCAGCCTCATCGTCCGGCACCCTGACCCCATTTGTCGTTGCTCTTGAGATCTACCTCTCTGCAGGTTGCAGGAAGAGACAGCAGAGGTTCAGCTTTTATTTAGGTGATCGTTTTAAACACATTTATCCAATTTGCAACGATATAAGCTGATTCAGCTGTACGGAAAGGGGCCACATCTGCCGCCAATCACATCAGGACTTCATAAAAAGTCTTCCTAAGAAGCTTGCACTTTATTGCTCCAGTTGTATTCTACCACAGGATGGGTCACTCCAGTCCTTAAGGGCTGCTTTCCTGCATGACTTTAGATCAGAGGTGTCCAAACTCTTTGTCATGTGGGCCAAAGGTACAATGTGCTCCACAACACGGGAGCCATGCAGTCTGTCAATTAAACAAACTAGTCAGGTTTTCTGTAGGAAAGGGATGTGCAAATAATGGTAGATCCAAAATGTAAAAAGGATTTTTTTTTTTGCACATTTACCTCGTTAAAAGATGGTCATCGAGTTTGCAAATTATTTTTTAAGCTGGACTGAAAAACTAAAATAAAAAGTTTTTTTTAATCTATTCTCAGCAATAAGAACAGGATTTGGGTTGGTCTTGCTTGAAAACGATTGCTGTGTTTAGTTAATTTCACAGTTAAAAGTAGACTTTGGTGCACCAAAGGCTGCATTTGAGTGAAGGTTGTTGGACAGATGGAATTAAAGAGAAAGTAAAAAAAAGCATGGCTATTAAAACACGAATATTTTACTGTACCTGACACTTTCAATTGTATGAAGATTTTAACTTGTCTGCAATAAGTTTGCCAAAATTAGAAATAAAAAGTCTCCATCTGCATCAACCTCCTGTGCTGGTGGGCCAAATCCTTCCTGAAAAGCAGCTGAGGGCCATAAATGGTCCTGGGAGCCGACCACTGACTTTGATGCTTCCTTGTTTAAATGCACCTGATTTGAGTGAATGGGTTGTTAACAAACATTTGCAGAACCTCTTGACAGGCTGAGGAGATACTCCAACTATTTCTATCAGGTGTATTGCAAGCCCCCTTCTTTAAAAAAAAAAAAAAAAAAGCCTCACTTGGACTGCTTGGTCGTAGCTCATTTTAGACCTATTTCTCATTTCCCCTACCTTTCCAAAGCTTTGGAAAATTGTTTAACCCAACTACAGCCCTCTTTAGAAGATAATTGTATGTATTTTTAAAAATTGATTCTGGCTTAAAAGGGATATGCTTTTCAGTTCTTCCTTTTCACATTGAAATCATTCAGTTGTGGTCTGTATAAAGAGGAACCGCGGCGCTTTGGTCTGAATTCCTCAGTAATTTACCCCCACGTTCCCCGTTTTTTACCCCTGCTCTGAGGTGCGTTTGAGAGCAACTCATTTTAGTGCTGTCTCTTTAAATCTAAAAGAGACGCTTCACTGGGCCCCCTGACCACCCATAACCCAAAAAGAATATAATGATATCTATGCAGCTCCCGGACAGACTACATTCAAATTATCTGCGCTCCTAGAGACTCTAAGCACACAACGAAATGTATCTAAGGGCTAAAAAAGTGGATTTTGCATATGGTCCCCTTTAAAACTATGACATAGCAAAATGTCTGTCGTACTACAAGTATAGAATTACATTATGTCTATTGAGCCGTTGATGGTAGGTGCCCTGTTGTCTTGGTGCTGCTTGTCCTCACGGCAGCCTTTTTATACTGTTGTGTGGGATGCCACAGGGTTCCAGTCTTGGTCCCCCTCCCTTTTTCTTTCTATCCGATGCCACTCAGAGTGATCATGGCTCTGAGTCTTTCCACTGTTGAGCAGATGATCTCCAGATTTACCAGGCAGCAGTCACGTTCACACCTCTCTTCTTGACTGTATCTCTGCAGTAAAACAGTGGTTAGACCAAAGTTTACTGTTTTTAATTGAACAAAAAGACCAAATACATATTGTACAGTGACAATGACGTCAGTTTTCTGAATTTTTTATTTAGTGACACTGTAAGAAATCTTGGGGTGGTTTTTGACAAGGATTTTAAGTTTAACAAGTGGTGATTAAGAAGATAAATATACAAATGCTGAGATTTACACACAGGTGGACTGTGTGTACTGGATGTGAAGGCAACAAATTGTGAAGGCAATTTGATCTGTCACACAAAAAAACAGTGAAATGCAATCTTATTTTGCGTTGTGTGCTGTAGTTGCTGTATATATGTTCTCTTCACACTTCCTTGTCATGAATAACAACAGCTCCACACTTTCCCTTTCGGTGCTGAAATAAATCCCTATTTCTGCGAAGCTTTTCCCTTTTAGCTGCTCTCATCTCAAAACTGGACCTTCGAGATGAGCAATCTCTAAATTGTTATACTTTTCTAAGATAGAAAAGGTATTTGTAGAGAGCAGTTTTACTTTGTAATTTGGGAAAAAGAAAATGTACTGATGATGATGAAGTTGAAGTTTTTTTCCCCCCTATTTACCACAGGTTTATTTACAAAAGGACTCCACTTCTCTAAATCCCTGTAAACCCACCGTATGAACAAGAAACAGACCTTAGAGGTGCTCAGCCAGTAATTACTCAGTGATAACTGCACCATAAAACGTGTCCGGGAACGCTTTAAGAAATTGTTTTGATCCTGAATAGTTTTGCTTTGCCTTCTGACGTCCTTGAGAAGCCTGACAGGAATCAGTCTAATTTAACTCATTGCACATGATAACTATTAGAAGTTGATTTAATCACAAGGTTTACTACATATTGTGAATGCCAGAGGGAAAGTCGAGCCTGGAGAGCACGGGTGTTGTCGCAACCCCTTGATAACGGGATTCTGTCGAAGCCCAGACACAAAAACAGCAACAAAACTTGACAAGCACACAAAACCCTGCATCATTCTGCAAATAAGCCAAACATCTGAACAGAACTGAACTAAATTTATAGAGCAGAATAGAAATTATCTTTATTGTTCCTAGTGTGTCACAGCTGCAAAGTGGAATGTAAATGGAAGCTCTTCATCCACCTTTCCCTCAAAAGGCCCTTGGGGTACTTTGGAAGGGCACAATTGTAAATAAAAGGAAAAAAAATGTTCAACCGGGTTTAAATAAAGGTTAAACTTAAAACATATTTCAATATATAAGCCAGGAAATTAAACCTTGGGCTCTAATGTGTCTTACAAATGGGTTATGACCCAAAGCACACCGCTAAATTTGTTACAAAGTGGCTTAAGGACAACAAAGCGGCCTACAAACCAGACTTCATTATGCTAGTTCCATCTGGGTCAAAATACCTGCAAACTTTTGTGAGAATGTTCTGGGAGGATACCCAGATCATCTGACCTGAGGCGCATATGAATGGGTGTTTAAACAGGACAACGTTCCCCAACACACCAGCATCTTGGTTCCAGAAGCCTTGTGGGAAATTAGTCCAACCATCTTGGGCTGAAATACCAGAATTTGGTGGGTCATGCAGCACAGAATCAGGCTAAGCATTTGTTTATTGATTTGCACAACAGCACCCTAATGAAGCCTAATACTTTTTCTTTCTTAATTACTTTCTGTACAGTGAGAAAGAAATATGCAAAATGTTCCTTCCATGTTTTGATGTGAAATAATAAGTGCAGCATTTTCAGAGAACTGAATGGGAATAAAAGCTATCAAAAGGGGTTTGGGCTGGACTCCCTTCTTCAATCACACGGCAAATATTATTTATTCCCCTGTTCAAGAATATAGTCATCTTTGCAAATAACTTCAACTTAAGCTACACAGCTTTTATAATGTGTTTGTGGCAGGTCTGGTTGTAAAGTCTAACAACGGCCTTCCAGTGCTGCTAAGGTGTCATGGGATCAGAGACATTGTCCAGGTGTGAGAAGAAATTTTAAAATGCCCATGAACTGTCAATAGCACATAGCATATATTACAGAGCTTTGTTTCAAATATTCTACAGATTTGAATCAGTGACTGTGTGGTTTATGGTTCAGATTTTATATCTTATATAATTATGGGGCCACAGATATTAGTGTCAGTTCTGTTCAAAGGCAACTTTTTGGTCCATGGTGCTGTCAGATCAACTGTATTCCATCTCAAAACCATTCAAAGCACAGCAACCACGTCTGCATGGTTGTTTATGACCGTTGTCATGGGTTTTTGTTTGTTAATGAACTCTACAGCCCCTTTCAGGAAATCCATCCCTGCTCATTGTTGGCCTTTCCAGGTCCGATTTCCAGACCACGTATCCTGTGAGAGCAACACTTTGCAACAGCCAACATGTAAATATCGGATGTGGACATTTCCTTGAAGGCGCCGCAAAGGAAGACCTCCTGCCATAATTAAGTTTACTTACTTATGGCAGGGAGGCGTTGGCTTGTGTACCTTGTGAATTTTGTTGTACAATAGGTTTTGCTTACATGCAGGCTATTGATCTTTTCTTGAAATCGTGTTATTCATTTAAATCTTGAGCAGGAACTGGAGTACATAAATTGTCAAATAATTTTTGGTTAAAATGACAGTTGTTACAGTACAAAGCCTCATTATTGTTGGCATGCATATTTTTTTGTGCTTCCTGTTGTAGCCTAGTGTATGAAAATTGCTCTTTTTGAGCTCCTGTATCTCAAAGACATCTGGTTGAGTCTCCCCTTTTGTTTCCCATCAGCTATAAACATTTAAATCAGACGGCCTAATGTTTGTAAGGGAGACCCTTGAGCAGGCAACAACTACGGACAGCTAAGAAACTTTTGAATGGTTTATTGACACCAGAGAAAAGGTGACTGTTTCTACAGGGTTTGGGATTGAGCCTCAGGATGACAATGAGGAGAAGTAGATAATAATTACTGTATATAAAGTGCAGTCAGATAAATTTTAGATACATTTTCCTGAAAGGAAGACACAAGAGCTAAGGTAAGACCATAAATGAGAGAAGAACAACAGAGTAGATGAGGTCTGATTACCACTCTGAGCGTAAGAACAATCTGGCATCTGCCTCAGAGGATCCGCTCCTCTCTAAGCTCCTCCTGATTACTCCGAATGAGCTCCGGCTTCGAGGACGCACCTGGCAATTGCAAACCTGCCATCAGAGAGGTAAAGAAACACACCAAAACCTTCATACAGCCATGTATACCAACATTGGTGTCAACTGGCACCTGTCATTTACAACAGCATCAACTAACTGTTGAAGGGACATCCAAGAAAGCACAAATTACCAGCTGCAAGCCTGTCCCCCACAGGTCAGAGAGGCATACTGGCTGTATTAATAACTATCACTTTCAAAAGCACAGATGGCTCGGGTTTTTGCTCAAAATGTGGTTGCTTGTGAAGTGTGCTGAGCTGGTATTTTGGGTCCAATGATGAACCTATAAATTAGGGGAAGAAAGCTGGACATTGGAAAAATAGGTTCAGGTGGTGGAGGTATACATATAACTCTCTCTCTCTCTCTCTCATGCTGATTTCAAGCACATTCTTTTAGTAGAGGTCTGGCAGAAAGACTTTTATCAGAACAATCATACTGTGTAGGTGTGAGGTTCTAGTGCACCTGAATTAACCTCAATCATCATCTTATTTGTCCCTGCAGCATACATTCTGATGAAATTTGTCCTCTGTATTTAACCCATCCCTTTGGGAGCAGTAGGCTGCCACTGTACGGGTCCCCTGGGAACATTCTGGGGCTAGGGGTCTTGCTCAGGGACCCGGAGTGACAGTCTGTGGGATTCAAACAGGGGTACAGGGAGACTTCCTTGGACACAAACACTAGTCCACCACTCCCGTGTACACAATGACTTCTCTGGCTGATTGATATCCAGCGATTACATCTGTTGTGTTATTGTCCTCCACGTTAACACCACTACACTGCAAAAACGGATCTAAAAATAAGTAAAAATGTTCTTAAAATTAGTGGTTTTGTCCTAGATTTGAGCAGGTAAATAAGATTATTTGCCAATGGAATGAGTATTTTTACCCCTAAAATAAAAAAAAATGAGATATACTGCACTTGAAATAAGACGATGGAGATGAATTGTTCCTATTTTAAGTGAAAAAATCTTATTCTATTAGCAGATTATCTTATTTACCTGCTCAAATCAAGGAAAAATACACTCATTTCAGAACATTTTACTTATTTTAAGTTCCGTTTTTTGCAGTGAGGTAGAAACCAGGCGTTTTTTGATAATTGACACATTTGCTTGCCTGATTGTTACAGATAACTAGTAATTTCACCCCCAGACATTGTTTCTCAGCTCTGCTGGCATACTGGATGCATAGAGCTTTTACAAAAGTATTTATGCCCCTTAAAAGTTTTCACATATCGTCACATTTGAACCATGAACTTTACACCAACTCAAATCAGCATAATTGGGAAATGGAGGATGATGGTACAAAGTATTTAAAAAAAATGTGCCCCAGGATATAGATGAAAAGTATGGCATGATTTTCTATTCAGCATGCCGGGTCACTACTTTTTAGAACCCCTTCGCTCTATAAACGGTTCTGTTTGATATATTGAAATTCATATATCCTTTATGTTCTTTTACTTCATAATGCTGTATTTGGTGTTGCTCTACCACATAAAATTCCCCCCAAAATACCATAAATGTGTGGTTGTAACATGACAAAATGCAACGCTCTTGTCCCTATCTTGAACATTCACACTGGAAGTAAATAAAATTTACTTTAAGGTTGTGGCACGTTAGTTCAATGCAGTGTTTTACTCTTTACTTGATTTTTTCTACAAACAATATTAGACCTTGTTAAATTGGTGAAACCTACAAAGCCTTACTCTAACCCTTCAAATAAGAAGAATTAGCTATTACCTAAATGCGATAAAGCTTCTGATGGCAAAACGAGGTTAAAAGCAAGGCAGCGCCTTGTGGATTTTCCTTATGCAGCCTTGTTGAGCCTCCTGCTACCTGGAGCAGGCGGTAAACACCCTGGCACCCGCCGTCTACTCCAGTAATGTCTTGCATGCTGCTTTGCTCTACTTTTAGTAGACAGAGTTGACCTCAGAGGTCAGGATTCCAGGGGATTTAGCACATTTGGATCATGTGTTCATGAGTCATTTGTTTTTTTGTTCCTCTCACCCCTCAATAGCACATCAATAAGTCTGAGCCACTGCGACCAATGACCTGATCCGGTCAGTGCTGCGATGTATATATTTGTACAGCTCAAGAAAGTAGAGGATGGGGAAAAAGTTAATATTCATTTGTCATTTCCATTTCTAATGTCTCTGGACTTTTGATTATTGAATAAATTCAATAAAGAAGGATATTTAAAACAAAAATGACAGGCTTCTGAAATGTATGTTTATTTCTATGGCCTCAATACTTGGTTGGTCCTTGTTTAGCATAAATTAATGCATCAGTGTGGTGTTACATGAAGGCCATCAGCCTGTGGTTCCTCTAAGATGTAATGTCTGGTTTCTCTCATTATTCTGCTATAGGCTTAGGCTACTGGAGGACATCAGGGTTTATTTTTCTCACTCTGCTGAGTTCTCCTACTGTTCTCCCATTTCCATTGCTTGTTATTTCATCTTTCACCTTTTTGTTAATTTTTTTCTTCGTAGTAGTAGGTACACCTGGTCTGGCGTTCTGTTAGCTGTGACATCATCCAGGGAAGACAGATCACCTGCTATTACCACATAACATAGAAAGGATTCCTGGATCAATGTGTGCTTCTTTTTTGTCTCTCTTCTTGTGTCTCTGCTCTGTCTTTTCAAACCCCCAGTCGGTCGAGGCAGATGACCGTTCATACTGAGCCTGGTTCTGGTTCTGCTGGAGGTTTTTCCTTACCGTTAATGGGGAGTTTTCCTCTCCACTGTCGCTTCATGCTTGCTCAGTATGAGGGATTGCTGAAAAGCCATGGACAATGCAGACGACTGTCCACTATGGCTCTACGCTTTCAAGAGGAGTGAATGCTGCTAATCAAGACTTGATGCAATCTACTGGGTTTCCTTAGATAGGAAACTTTTTGACCAATCTGTATAATCTGATTTAATTTGACTTTGAAAAATACTTTGAGGTGACATGTATCTTGAATTGGTGCTATATAAATAATATTTTATTTAATTCATCTTCTTCTTGACAATATCTCAGACAGTTTGCTGGTCAAACAAGCACAGTAACATTATGGTCACTGAGCCAGCTTTGGGTACATTTGGCAGTGTAGGCAGGGGCCAAGTCCTGCTGGAAAATAAAATCAGCATCTCCAGAAAGACATGTGAAGTTCTCCAAACCTTTCTGGTAAATGGCTGCATTTTCTTCAGAAATGACCTAGTGACTGACCCTCCTTACGGAGGGTGTCAGCGACTGTCTGTCACGTCAGCAGTTTTCCCCATAACTGTGTACCCTGCTGACCCAGACTGAGAGACCATTAACAAACTCAGGAAATCAGTTTCCAATACAAATTTTTTTCACAATATTTAGATTTTCCAGGAAACAGAATTTTGTTTGTTTTCATTCTCTGTAAACCATAATAATCACAATTACATGAACTAAAAGTGTGAAATATTTCACTATTTGTAAAATATTTATATATGAGAGTTCTTTGCTGAAATAAGTAATAAGACATATCAACCTTTTTTTTTTACGATATTTCACTATAGTTTTTTTTAGCTCCGGCTGTATAAGTGGTCACTCTGGTTAAGACCAGATTTCTCTTTACACTTAGAGGAAGTGATTTACATCCTTACGTTTATTTGTTTCAGTAGGCAAATATGTTAGAAATTTCTTTCTGATGATTAATGAGATTTGGATATTTTTCACCAAAGCTTCTGCATTTAGTTAAAATGGTGGTACAAATGTCGAAATATTGGATCATTACTGATTATGCAAAGCATGTAACAGGTGGGTTTGAGAGTTTACTGAATCTGAAGATCATTTTTATTTTACTTTTGCTAAAGGAGTTTGCATATTGACCATATATATAGCAGACTTTGAGACAGAATCACCACAAATCTGGGGTGTTTTTGGCCTGGTCAGTAAACCTCGTCAAGCCAGAAACCAAGATAAGGTAAAGGAGGGTCTTGGCGCATATTGACACTTGTTTTCTGGATTTAAATACTTCAGATCCCATATTTATTCAGTCTATGAGCTATATCTACATATCTATCTATCTATCTATCTATCTATCTATCTATCTATCTATCTATCTATCTATCTATCTATCTATCTATCTATCTATCTATCTATCTATCTATCTATCTATCTATCAAGATATATATAGATAGATATATATATATAGTTATATATAGTTATATAGTTGAACAGCTAGCTCATAGACTGTTTAATTACTGTATCTATTCTTTTACATAATATATCAAAACATTAGCAACAATCTGCAGTATTTTCCCTCTAAATGATATCTACCAGTGGCCCCAATTATTGAAAGTAGTGGAAAATATGCAAAAGATCAGGTTTTTATTTAGACATTTTGCCTGCTTTTCAGTCATTTTCATGTTGGAATGTTTTTTTGTTTGTTAAGCAAATCTATCAGACTGCTAAACTCAATAGACGGATTAAGCATTGTTGTGTCGACACATAATAGACAACTACGAGAACAAGCCGTTTCCCAAACTGTCACAAAGACACAATACAGCTTCATTCTTTCAGCTTTCAACTCTTGCCATGGATTGTCAATTGGATTTAGTTGTAGACTTTGACTGGGCCATTCCAATACTTCAGTATAATGTGATCTAAATCGTTCCATCGTAGCCGTGGTGGTACGTTTAGCCTTCAGCTAAGCTCTTTGGAGACACGCTTATCAACGAAAAGTTGTACTGACTTATTTAATTAACTGAATCATCTATTAGTAAAAAATATAATTAGATCTCCAAGAGATGTTGTTTTGCTGGACCCAAAACGCTGATTCAATTAAGACTGAATGCTTAAAATAAATAAACCGTTAATTGCTTTAGCAAAGTATCACTAAACTTTAAGGGTATGCACACTTATGCAGAAGGGATATTGCACCTGTTGGTGTTTTTCCTACAAACCGATTTGTTTTTATTTCATTTTAGTTTTATTTATAAATAAAACTAAATAAATAAATAAAAATAAAATAAATGGTCGCATTATATGGGGGAAATTACTTATCATGCTCTCTCTTTTATAACCTTGTCCGCAAGCTGAATTCTCGCAACATGTGTGCGTTCACAAACACAACAGAATCCATCTTACCCCGCACCCACTTCAACCGTTCAAGACCAACCCAAAACGGGTCAGCCAATCACATCGCAGCATTATGGTTTAAGGCAGGACACACAGTTTTGACGAACGCAAGAGCTGCCGAGGCCACAGCCGAACCAAAATAAACATTGACGAGCGTAGCTGCTGCTATCATATCCGTCTAGTCAGAGTCCACCATTGTCACGAGCGTCGCTATCCAAATAAGTGCGCCTTGACCATCGCAATTTGTTGTGGTTTCTCATGGCGCCTGCTGCTTGCGACATTTTCATTTGTTGCTGTGATTGGCTAAAAACTACCTTTTGTAGGCGGGCACTAGGTAAGGCAAGACAAGGCAAATTTATTTATATAGCACAATTCAGTACAAAGACAATGCAAAGTGCTTTACGTGATTAAAATATAGCAAAATAAAACAGAATTAAAGCAAGTAGGAATAAAATGTAGATAGAAAATAGAACATTAAAAACAAACAAAAAACACTAGTGGTATTTTGGTTAACTAGAACAGTTGAAGGCAGTCCTAAACAAATGTGTTTTTAATCTTGATTTAAAAGGAACTCAGGCTTTCCGCACCTTTACAGTTTTCTTGAAGGTGTCGCTTTGCCCAATCAGCTCGGAGCGTTCTGCAGTGCTGAATGTCCCTCCTTTCCTTAAACCGATTCAACGGCAGCAAACCCAGATCAATAATGTACAAAACAGAGAGGGCTACACATCATCAGTCTGGCTTGCCAGGTTATCTCTTTTATAACGCGCGTCACAGAAAAAAAAAACGTGACATTTTAACAACGACTGTGTACACTTTCGCGTTATGAAAGAATAGGGAGGGTTTAAATGTTTGCCACTCTGAAACTCCTTCAAATATTTCCTGTGGGAACCTCAAATTAAAAAAACAAGGGTAAAACAGATCAGTTAATGAATGGGAAGTGGGACATGGCTTTGTCCCGCCACTCACAATAGCATCTAATCTCATTAAGGCCTCTCACTCCTACAGATGGCACGCTCAACACAGGACCAATGCTTAAGTTATAAAATTCACAGCAGCTTCCTTCATCGCGGCCAGCGTTTTAACTTCGTACGTCGGATCAGTCGACTCAGCGAAGAAATAAGGCCGGCAAGCTTTAGCTCAAGTTATGACGTCTTGACCCCAGTGCTTTGGCTTTCACTGCAGCGACGCAGGCGTGTTGTTAAGCACGTCGGACTAAATTACATCCTAGATTCCCACTGAATTAATTGCTCCATTAAGGTGTTGGCAGTCATTCGCGGCGCCTTTTCTGCTTTTGAGAATTAAACTAGACTCTTTTTCAGTCAGGAGAGAAAAACAGGACGCGATGATCCGGGGATCAAACACGTCTCTGCTTTTAATGGAGGATGTAAACAGAATTAGCAGTAGCGATGGAGATGGCATTTTGGCACAAGCGCAGGGCACAGAACAACACGCCAGGAAGAACGTGCTCGGATATTTTCAGCCTGTGGGAGCTCAGTTGTGAGAGGAGCGTGAAACACGTAATCCCTCTGTTTTCCCACCTCTCTCTGCCCGAGTGTGAGAAACGGCGAAGGACCTAAAGGGGACAATCGTGTTCTGTTCTTTTGAAACAATGGTTGGTTTATGCACATATTTTTCCTTCCTCGTCTTTTACCCTTTAGTTGCCTAAAATAACGCCGGTTTTCGGTAAAGCCAACTTGCTCTCCGGATGAGAATCAAGGATGCTTTTCTTTTAATTGCATCAGATCAGGAAATAAAGTGGAAGGAAGATAACAGCCTGGTTGTAAAAATCAAAACCACCGCTTTCCAGCTGAGGATTGGCTCTTAATTGGGTTTGTGTGTTAATACAACTTAAACTGTTTATATAGGATTCTGACATAAAAAAAAGAGAAGTAAAGGAGTTTTTTGACAATCTTTTTCGTGCAGAGAACAAAAACAGATATAAACTCATAAACAAACTTGCTTTTCTGGATGAAAAGGCAAAAGGCAAAGGCAAATTTATTTATATAGCACAATTCAGTACAGGGACAATGCAAAGTGCTTTACATGATTAAAATATAGCAAATTAAAACAGAATAAAAGCAAGTAGGAATAAAATGTAGATAGAAATTAGAACAAAAAAGTGGTGATTCAGTTAACTAGAACAGTTGAAGGCAATCCTAAACAAATGTGTTTTGAAGGCGGCTAGGTTTTGGATATGAATGTATATAGAGATTTATAAATGTTTTTTATCACAGCTAGAAAGCATAATGCTTACTGTGGTTCAATGTTACATTAAGAACAATGCAGCTGGTGTCAAAGGATCCTTAAGTGCAGAAAAACAGCAAATACGTTTCTCTGTTGTTCAACAATAATCAGAAACTTTTTTCTCTATGTCCTGCCTGAAGATTAATATCAGCCTCAATAATATTTTGCAGCCACTGCTGTTAATTTATTTCTTTATTTTTCAGGATTTACCTGTATTTAGCTTCATGCATCTTTCCACCTTCAGTAACAGGGATTTTTATGGCTCTCATTCAACCCTTTTGTCTTGCTCTTCTTCCATCAAGCCCAGATGAGTTTCGAGCACAACTACTAGCTGGCGCATTCACAAAAGTCTCCCACCTGAGCTGTGGATTTCTGCAGCTCCTCCAGAGCCATTATGGGCCTTTTGGCTGGTTCTATGATTATTCCTCCTAGGCACAGAACAGCTGTATGTTTATACTGAGACTAAATTGCACACAGGTGAACTCTAGTTAAGATAACGCTTTCATAGATTTCAGCAGCTTGCACTTTAATCGTGTAAAGGAAATGACAATTTCACTGTATCTGTTAAGCTCAAAGGCTAATTTAAAAATCAAACCGGTTATTGGCCTTGACATAGCTGTTGCTGCACTACCACAATGCATCAATAAAGCTTTATTTTTAGCAGTGTGCACACTGTATGGCAACCTTTTCATTGTGCATTGGGTCCTTTTGGTGTTTTTGATTTGGAGTTTGAGGACGGTTTGATCTAGATACATTTATTTTATTTTTTTGAGTTTTACATAGAATTTTTTTCTGAGAAGGACAAATTCATTAGAAAATCATCTAAAGTTGTCTATCTATCTATCTATCTATCTATCTATCTATCTATCTATCTATCTATCTATCTATATCTATATATATATCTATATATCTATCTATATATATATATATAAAATCAGCCTAAGATTCAACAGTCTTTAAACAGTAAAATAAAACTTGCAAACATGTGACTGATAGAATACAGATTTGTTTTTTCTAAGTGATTTTGCCATCCCTAACCAAATGATGCCCTGGGGTGTGAGCCACACGCCTGAGTCAAAAACTGCCATAGACTTATGGACAATTTTAAAGTCGAATGGTGAAATTTTTTTTCTTTCCAATAATATTTTCACAAAATTCTGTTTTTTTTGGGGGTTTTTTTTACATTATCTTAATATGTATAATTCATAATGTTCTGTTGGAATACTGTGGAAGCAGAGATCTTATATGAAAAAAAAGGGAGAGAAAAATAAAAAACTCCATTATAACAGGATAATTATGTACAATAAAAATAATAAATTCCTTTAAATTTTATGGAGTCCGACACTTTCAGAATTCTAAAAATGTAATAAAACAGCTTCTATGTAACTTTAAATCTCGCGTTACTTTTTTTCTCCCAGTAATCCAATTACATGTTTTGGATTACATATAATTATGGCAGGCAGTAGAGGTGTTTGTTTAAAACCTGAGTATCAGTCGCAGGACTACCTGGGTGGAAAATGAACGCGTTGCAGCGGGATCAGCAGGCTTGTCTCTAATCCATTAGAGCTCCAGTCCGTATTTCCCATCAAGCCCCTCTGGCAGGGTTTGTTTACTGGCGGAGAGCCTGGGAAGAAGGGGATCCTACAGGAGCTGGGAGACTTTACAATCTACCTCTGTGGAGGGACAAAAAAAAAAAAGAAAAGAAAAAAAAAGTTAAAACTCTCCTCTTTTTTTTAATACTTATCAGCGTGCATGCGTAGTTTTTTGTAGCAGACAGATGTGCATAGTGCGAAGCCAAGTTGGAAGCGTTTGTTTTTTTTCTTCCTCTTTTATTTTTAACTCTCAAACAAAAAAGGAGAGAGCGCCTCTGAGCCGCGACCAGGTCCGCCTGTCAGCCGTGTCAAGAGCGCAGGGTCTCGGTGAAATCTCTGCGCGGCCCGAAGAGGAGTTCCTGAACCTGCTTAACTAACCCACAACTATAGGAAAAGAGAAGCTCTTTTTTCTGCTCCGTTTGGATGTTTTTTTCCTCTCTCTCTGCCTTTTTTTTTTTTTTTTTTTACGAAAATACACGCCACGCATGCCACAAATCCCTCTGAATTCCAATAAATATCGTCTTTTTTTTTCCTTAGTGTGGGGTTTTCGTTCATGCATTTTTGTGTTTTTAAGACGACAACAGCGGTGCAACCTAGTGGCTTATTCGTGACATTTTCTCGGAAGTTTGCGCTGATTGACAGAGGCTGCGTAAACTTGCCTTGTGGCCTGGACCAGACCAGAGCGCAGCGGCCGAGGGGGCTAGCTTCCCCCAGCTAGCTTAGCAGCACCGACGGCTAACACAAGCTAAACAAGGCTGCTCGTTTATACACATTTCCTCTGTGCGTGCACGAGTGGGCTCCACGTGGCGTGTTTTTTTTGTGCAGTCGAGACGTTTAGTTGACAGCATAAGAGCCCACGTAATGGTACCCGTGTTGGCTCGGGTGCGTTTTTTCACGGAGCGGCTAGCTGTAGCCGCGGCGGCGTTAGCCTGCGTTTGAGCGAACACGTTGGACACGTTCCTCCGCCCATCTTCCGGGATGTCTTTTATTTATTTTTGTTTACCTGTTGGCCCACGCTGTCAAAACCCCGCTTCCTGAGTGCATATCTTCTGCGGTTTGGATTGTTCTCCCACACGCACCCTTCCGCAGGGGGGACTAGCGTGTATTTTTTATTATTATTATTTTTTTGACCGGAGCGGTGGTCGGGATGGTGGCCGCTATGTGGCTCCGGACTTGGGGCTGCGTTCTGGCCGCTGCCTGCCTTGCGATGAGCTGCCACGGAGCACACGGAGAAAGTGAGTAAAAACAAAAACTATTATTATTATGATTATTTTTTTACATTAATATGGTCAACGTCGGTATGCAGCGGTGGTTTCGTTTTGCCTGAAAATGTTGCCGTTTTGTTATTTAATTTGTTGCGCTGTCCATCATTTTGTGAATGTGCCACAGGAAAACAAAAGTTAAGCAAGACAAGGTGGGGGAAAAAAAACATCGGAGATGATTTTAAAAACGCACAGACGCTTGGTTTAAAGGTAAAAGGCAAAAAAAGGAATATTGTTAAAAAAAAGGGGGGAGAACCTTTTTTAAATAAATCCACATTCTCCCCTTATTTATAAGTAGTGAATTGCATACAACACTGAAACATCTCCGGATTGGACGGTATAAAGTAACATTTTGTGCTACATTTTATTCTTATTTTTTTTTGTTCTAATTCTTTGCTGTGAAATTTCTTTTCATTTTGACATCTGATGAGTCTAAACATTGCATTGGACATGATTTGCCCAGTCCCTCCCACCACCATCTTTCTGTAGTTATGACATGTTTAAAAATGTAATAAAAAAATGTTTTTTATTGACAAAAACAAATGGATAAAAATATAGACTTGCCTATTGTTAAGAAAACAAAGTTAACTATAACAGATGCAGTTGTTTCAATGTATTGTAGAAGTAATAATATATTCAGATATATGTACATTATAAGATCATTTTAATCTTTTTTTTTTTTTTTTTTTTTTAGCAGTCAATGAATCTGTTGACAGACATAAGAAAAGTGTTTTGCGGTTTAGGTAATTAAATTTTTTATAAGTCAAACCAGACCATAAAGACAAACAGATCCTGCTTTGTAAGCCTCAAGATCACAGATAAATTTCCAAAAATGAAAACCAAACGGCTTTAGTGACGACTGCTGACTAAAACCTTCAGGCAAAAGGTTGTTTTATTTCAATTTTCATTACTTGCAAACTGCGTGTTCTTTCTCAAAACTACGACTTCTGTTTAGAAACGTAGCAGGAAGCATGATAAAAGTTGGCTATGACACCCTTTAGTCTGCAATAAATCATTGAATTTGCATTGAATTTGCAGATTTTAGTGTCTCCCTCCTAAATGTCTGTTGTATTCGTCGACACACTGGAATCAGATGGGCTTTTGTTTCTATTCATTGTTTTTCTCTGATGGGGTTGAAGTCTGTAAAGGACGAGTATAAATAAGTAAGGTGCTCCAGTAACAAATAGATTTGAACCTTCATGTTTTATATTTGTTTTTTTTTAAACTGCCTCCCATCCCATGTTTGCAGTACTAGACAACAGAAATGGCTTTAGTGACAGCCTGTTCTGTTTGTGCTCACGGGGAGGAGTTACACAGAGAGAAGGTTTCCTGTGAGCTTCTGTGGCATCTCAGTCTCTCACTTTGAGAGCATCTGACTGTCTTTCAGCACTTAATAAATCAGCTTACAGCTAGAAGGAAAAAAAACTGTGGTTTGGGGTTTGTTTTGTTTAGTTAAATTCTGAATTAAATCACATAAAAAAAAAAGACTCCAAAGATAAACAGTCTTGCTGTGACAGCCTCATAAATAGGGATAAAACTAAAGAGTTTTGGCGTCTAACAAAAGTTGGGGACTGCTGGGCAGAAGTTTCAGGCAAAAAAACACTTTTTAATTGTTTTTTTTACTAAGAAAATGTGACAGTCTTCCCTGATAAGTTTCTCCATGAGACACATTAAAGTGAGGACATTATGCAAAATGGTTTTCCTTCCTGAATTGTAGTATTTCATTTTGAAAAGTCCATCAAAGGCGTTTTTGGCCACACGCTTTCCTCTCACTTGTGTAGCTAGCTGTAATTGAACACAAAAAGGTGTATTTAAAATGTTTTCTTTCCTCTACAAACCAGCGTGAAAACATGCAGAGAGACCCTGGCCGTGCCCCCTGAGAAGCGCGGCGACTCTGCCGCAGAATCGCACGTCCAGATTCCTTGTTTTGTTAGCGATGGTGGGTTGATAAAGGCGCGCTAGCAGCAGCAGCAGCAGTAGCGGCGCCGGACGCCGCGACTTGCATTGAAGGGACAAAGGTTAACACTTATCGGCTGTGTGACTGTGCAGGAACTGTAAACACGGTGTTTTGTCCCAATTAAGCAAGTAAGTCGTCTGAGAATTGGGCAGAATTAGCCGCCTGTTGTTGTTGTTGTCGTCGTAGATGGAAAGCTTTTTGGGTCGGCGCGAGCATCCAACAATGAGCCCCTTTTTTCTTTTTTTCCCCCCCTTAAACGGCTCCTAACAATCCCTCTGTGTTCACCAACTCAGGTGACGGCAGTGAATGAATCCATCCGCACATCGCCCGGAGACATTTCTGCGTGTTTGCGCTCACTGGCTGTTTTTAAAACCGTCTTTACATAAAGCAAATATTAGTTGGCTCTTCTAAGGAAAACCTGTGGAGCTTCCCGGCGATGCGACCTACTGTACGGTGAGCGCACTGCGCTGGCACGTTGAGGCGTTTTTTGTTTTTTTTTAAATGTGACACAACCTGTGGGAAATATTGCTTGGAAACACAACAACCCAAAACTGGCTTTGCTCTAGTCAGCCTGGCCTTCATTGGTTTAAAAGACTTAGACTTAGACTTAGACTTAGACTTTCTTTATTGTCATTTTGTATACACAGAGTGCATACAGAACGAAATTTCGTTTTCACACAGCTCAGAAATATTGCAGTAACTCTACAGGATACCTTGCAGTGAATTACAGTACAGGATAAAGTGCAGTGATCAATCGCAGTCACTTACAGGGTAAATTTCAATTTACTTCCGGATAAAGTGCAGCAGTGAACAGTAGGCAGTTGAAATGTAAACAAATGTAAAAAGCGCCACGCTGGGACATTCACTGTTAAAGTATTTATTAAAACAAGCTACCAGATAATTAACACGCACTGAAAGCTATTGGACGCCGTGATGAGACCCTTTTAGGTGGATTTCAGTTATCGATATATGCCATGAACATGGGATTCTGAGGTGTTTGACATATTTTATCAACGGCTGGGTTTTCTTTTCCTTCTCGTGGTTTTAGATTGGTTGACAGCTGTACGTCTGGATCGCACGTTGCGTAAACATCCCGATACGCCTCTATGTAGAAATACCTCTGTTTTTTTTCTGTCATAATTAAGGAGAGGCTCTTTCCCTGGTGTGCCTGACAGCGTGGTGTTGAAACTCAGCCGGCTGCCTCAGAACGGGAGCGTTTTGATAGGGAAAGAGAGTTCCAGGCTTCACCCGCCTCCTCTGACTTTCCACAAGTTTTAGAGAGATGAGTTGATATTGGCGATGTCATCAAACCAGTTTAAGCAAGAATCGTGTCGTGGATTGGGTTGTGTAACCGCGTTGCTTCCCCCTCCCTTTCTCGCTCTTCCCAGTCTTGAATGAAGCTCAGACGGGAAGAGAGGACCCCCGGGCCCTCGTTGGTTCACTTTAAAAACGGAAGCTTATATCCAGCGGCTGTACGAGTTGGGTTTCTGATATACCTGGTACCGAGCCGAAAGGTTAAGAACCGTTTCCTCCATGTAACCACGTTGTTGTTGTTTTTTTTTTTTGCATCTTAGAACTTTTACGTTATTGGTCAGTGCTTTGTTTGGACTTACAAGTCAATTTCAGCTCTTTTTATGCATTGCAGAGTAATTTATCCGACCTAAACGTTTACATTTTGCTAAGTTACAGCCTCTAACTCAAGAGTTTTATTTGGATTTATGTGCCAGACCAACACAAAGTAGGCCACGATTGTGAAGGGGACATAAAGAAATACATGGTTTCTTAAATCGTTACAGATAAATCGCCTCTTGAGTCAACACATGAAGACCACCCAGCTCTCATTGCAAAAGTTGCTCCAACGTCTCTGCCAGCTTTGCACGTCTAGAACGTGAACGTCGGTGTTCAGGTCTGGCTAAAGACTCTGGATTAGATTTGATTCTGGACTTTGACTAGGCCATTCTAACAAAAGACAAGCACACACTTGACAGCGGGGATGACGTGTTGGGGAGACGCGCCGGGCTCGTTTTGCGTGTAGGCCAGAAAAGCTCAGCTACGGACTCGTCTGACCAGAGCAGCTCTTTTCATGCGTTTTGTTGTGTCCCCTTTATGGCGTGTGCTTACCTTAAGTGAGATTAAATGTGCCTCTCTTACAGCAATTCGTGTCACTCAGCCAAAAGCCCAGTTTTATGAAGCGCACAACTAATACCTGCGCTGTCGGCAGGTCGTCTTGCCCACCTTAACTGTGCAACTCTGTAGCTCCTCCAGAGTTTAGGCGATTGCCACGTCTATGTTGCCGTGCTTTTTTTTTTTTTTTTGTTGTTCCGTCTTCAGAAGATAAATTGAACTGTGCGAGATGTCCAAAGCTTGGGATGTGGTTTTATAACCTAACCCCTGCTTTAAGCTTCTCCGCAACTTTACCCCCCAACCTTTTTGTCTGAACACTGCAAAAACAGAACTAAAAATAAGTAAAGATTTTCTTGAAACTATTGTATTTGTCCTTGATTTCAGCAGGTAAATAGGATTATCTGCCAACGGAAAGAGTAATGTTAACCCTAAAATAAGATAATTAGATATACTGCACTTGAAATAAGTTGATGGGAGACAGGTTCTTCCTATTTTAAGTGCAAAAATCTTATTCCATTGGCAAATAATTCTTATTTACCTACTCAAATAAAGTAGTAATACACTAATTTCAGGAAAATTTTAACTTATTTAAGTTCTGTTTTTGCAGTGAAGCTTTACTTGATCAAAATGGTCAGTCACTAATTGTTCGCCAACCGACCGCTGAGATTAATCTCACCGTTTGAACCGTGAGGTTGAGAAGGTGCTATATGTCTCTATGACAGCTCTGAGATCTCTACCCTTTTCTTCCAAACCACACCTTTTGTAAGCCGTGGTTTTACTCCATGAAATGCGTCGCAGCGGCTTAGATCGGTTCTTGCGGTCTCGGGTGATGTGTGTTGATCTTTGTGCAATGATAACACGTCGCTCCAACTAGATTGTCAGGCAGCAGGAGCTCGCCCCCGAAGCCTCCGGCCCCCTGTTGCTGCGCAGCGCTCTGTTCCCAACGAGTCCTGTAATCAGGCAGCAGCCTCACAGCCCCGATTCACCCCCCCCCCCCTCTCCCCCCGGCAAGGAGAACCATCATAAAGCCATGAGACCGCCGTCATCACACCGTCGCTACGGTCGTAAACAGCCACTGTGGTCTCTGGTACCAAACTCATGAGTAAATGTGACGTGGATACAAAAGAAGGGAGCTCTGTGCTTGTCAAACACAACAATGGCCGTTAAATCCAGGGCGTCGGGTTCTTATTTGAAAGTTACGTTCTCTTCGATGGTTGTGCGGCACACCTGCTGTCCTTCGTTTTGGTCCGCAAACGCGTCCGACAATGGGAGGCTTAGCCGTGTCGGATCTCTTACCTTTGACACAGTTGTGCTTGTTGCTGTGCTCTCACGCTTTTAAAGAGGTAATTATTTACCCCACTGCAAGTGTTGTCCTCAACACCCACACAAAATCAAAGTTCTTTAAATGGCCATCAGGAGCGTGGATGATTACCCAGACATTCGCTGTTTCAGCATGACACTTGACATTTCAGTGTCAGATCGCCCGAGGCATTTTCGGATTAGCACATGTTGGGTATGTGAAATAAAAAATAAATAAAAAAAATGCCCCAACATAATCCCTTGTGTTTCTTGAGTTAGTTCTTCTTTTCAAGTGGATTGTCTTGCTAACACACGTAGGGAATTATATTTCTTTTTTTTTCTAAGTGAGCAGCTAAATGCTCTTTGGTCCGGAGCCAAATTCTACACATGACACAATCCCAAGACTGGGTTGCTTTTCTCTTTCACTCGTTGTTGCATAACGTGAATTCAGGGATCTTATTGTGTCCTTTTTTAACTCTGATTTAAACTTTATTCTCTGTTCTCCTTTATTAATAACTTCATTCATTTCAGTTTCTTCATAGCACTGATTCACATCTCAAGAATCTTTAGAAGACAAACGGCTCCAATTTGAGTGACGTTGCATAAAATCTGGTTCACTTAAAACTTAGTTCAGTTAAAACCAAACTGATTCCTTCCAGGGAAATCAAACCGTACCATCCAATGTAACCTAAATTATAATACTAGAGGTCGACCGATACGTCGGCCTGCTGATATTTGCCTTTTTTTTCTTGTATCGACCGATACGTGCATGTGTTCGCCGCTCTATCAGCACACTGGAGTTCAGATTGTTCACATTATATTTTTCTTAATTCTGTCGTCGTACTGCTGTTTCCAAATATTCCCAGGAAGGTCATTTGCACTACAAAGGCCTTGAGTTGCTTCATAAAGTGCACAAACATTTAAGTGTTAAGTAGAGGTGGGCGATATGGACTTCAGATTTTATCACGACATATTGTGGTAATGTTGTGATAAAGATAAAAGTGATAACTACTATTTACACCTTCTTGCAGTCGTTTTCATGTAACTGTGCGGATGTGATGGCATGTCATTTATAGCCCAATAAGAACAAACGCTCTCCTTAAAAAAAAAAAAAACACATTAAAAATGGAACATATATTAAAACTAAAGTGTGATTTATATTTTTTTATTATTTTTTACTACCAAACTTCAAACATTAACTGCATTTAATTATATTTTTGAATTTATTGATATTTATTAATGATCTCAATAAACCAACAGTGGAGAAAATGGCAAAAATAACAATCCTGACAATATTGGACGTTTTGGAGGTCTTCAGCCCCACCACTCGTTTGAATTTATCGTTGTCAAAATAAATCCAAATTCTTATCACGAAAACGATAAAACGATAAGACAAAAGCCCAGCCCTTGTGCTGTTTGTTTGTATTGTTATATATTTAAATGTTCTACATTGTTTGCTATCCGTTTTTAATGTGTTTTGTTGATAAATGTTTCTTTTTTTGTATAAATTGACTTGTGTAACATTTATCATTCTGTCTTTTATCATGTAAAAGAAAAAGTTATATCCACAGATATCACGTATCGGTTAGGTTGATGTCAAAATAATTGATATCAGCCTTAAAAAAAAACCCGTATCGGTTTCTATATCAAGCTCTATACAATACAGTCACATCTTGTTTATTATTTAATGGCAGATGGCAAAAGGTTATTTAAGAAAGCCGGGCTGATTTATGTTGAGTCGTTGATTTTTACAGCAGTCTCTCTTGTACAAGCATGTGGGGAAAGTGGAAAGTAAGAACTCCTAACAATTCAGGCAACACCAGGCTCAATATGCCACCGCGTTCAGTTTCTAACCATACTTTCTATGGGGAAGAAAAAAGTGCAAATTACTCAGATTTGCACCAAACCCAGACGCCAATCCTACAACACTGAGCGATGTATGATGGACTTCTGAAATAAAAAAATGATCTAAATTGGAAGAATCCATTACAAAGGATCAAACCTCTGCTATAACTGAAGATGGAAAAATAATTAATACATAAAAAAAGGATCAAACAAAACAATACATTATTTCCAAACTAGTACAAACGTAATATTTCACTTTCATCCCAATGATTCTAGCTAAGCAAACCCACGGGGAATGTTTTCTCAGCGCACACCTGCTGGGAGAGGTAAGTCTTTACGAGGCAGCGGTGAACTTTAGTTCAGTTCCTCAAAACGGTTCGCTTCATGTTTGTTGCTGCTTTAACAATCATCGTCCAAGTTAATAAAATAACCAAAAAAAAAAAAAAACCCCGTTGCTCTGTCGTCATTTACCCGTGCCGTACACGCGTGTTTTCACAAACACACACAAAAAAAGCCATCTGAAATCTAAATACAGCTGTGCCATCCAGGAAAAAGAGACAAAAATAAAGTAGTGGACCAGGGGTTCCTTCTATGGAAAGTAAAGAATGCATGAATAGAGACCAACATTAATACAAAATATGAACGCGACGTACGACGGTTTTACCAGCATGAGTACAGGGTTAGCTAACTTGTTATTTTAAGAAAGGTAAAAAAAAATCATTATACTCTTCATTATGTAACAACATGTTTTATAAGTGAATAGATTGTGTGCTGTTTGCGCAGGTAAAGATTTTGTAGTATAGTTGTACATAATCATTATATGCGCTCTTTAAATCAGGATGTTTAAAGCTGTTATGAAGTATTTACAGGGAAGTTTATGGACATTTAAAGCGTGCCCCCCCCCCCCCCCCCCCCCCCCCTGTTCTACTTAGTTTTGTTCTTAGTTTTGTTCTTGGTGGCAGAAATAACAGAACAGTGAAACCGTGAATGGGGAAGTGTTGCAATCGCTCAAATTCTGTGTTTGCATTCTTGCATGCATATTGAGGCCCCACTTCTCCACAGGGTACAGCAATAACATACAACGCTTCTCTTAACAACCTGTAGTCCCCCCCCACCACCTCACACATTTACCCACATCTACTTAGACGCTGAGATCAGAAATCATCGCCTGGGTCTGTCGAGGCTTGCAGATGTAGTTAGACTGTGTGAGTTTGTCTGAGATCAAAGTGGACAGATCGTCTAGCGCAGCCTCTGCAGAGGCGAGTGGTACACTTAATTATAGTATTTCTCTTCTGAACCATTGCTTCAACTCCAGCATAAGTAGACGACTTTTTTTTTTTTTTTCATCATCTGGTGATTGACGCGCTGCTTTCACTCTTGTGTTTGTCTGCGACTATTACATGGACGGTAATCCGTCAAAGGTGACGGCGTATTTAATTTATTTATTTTTTTGCATTAATTACGTGGAGCCGCGTGCAGAACGTTAGGATATTGCGCTGAGTTGTGACATAGAGCTTGCGTAAACAGGGTCTCAGAGGTCAGATCTAATAGGTGGATTTTTTTTTTTCTCCCTCTCTCCCTAATGTGATCAAGCTCTATGGATTTCCTTTGCGCCTCATTGCCTTTGATCGTGGCCTGATTTATGTGAACCAGACCACCTCCAGTCGTCACCCACTAAATCCGAAAACGGCACCGTGTGGTAAAGCTTTTACAGCAATAAGCTGCTGAGTTGACAAAGCAAAAATATATATATATATATATATATATATATATATATATATATATATATATATATATATATATATATATATATATATATATATATATATATATATATATATATAAAAAAATAATCTTCTTTTAATGAAAGTATGACAATATATGTTGCTTTAACTCAATCAAATGATAAACATTGATTGTAAGCTCCTTGGTGGTCCTCGCATTGTTCTCCGCCCAGAATATACTTTTAACGAGGGACAGAAATACGTCTCCGTGTATTTGTGTCTAATTTTAAAAAGCCATCATTTCCTTTGATGCTCACTATACAAATATGACATGTCTCCTTTAATGACGGGATAAAGTTTGGTATTTTTGTATCGTACTCACCTTTAACCACAGCAAGTAAAAAAAAAAAAAAAAAAAAAAAAAAAAAGCCTTTAGATATATTGCATCTTTATCAGATTCATAGTGTCATAATCACGCGGCGCCTTTTTTGGTCGAGTTTCGTTTTGTACATGTAAACTAAACACCTTTTGTACGCACCTGCTTGACGGTTGGAGATCAAAATGATGCACAGATGATTAGGGGGGAAAAAGAAAAAAAAAGTCCTTTCATGCACGGTTCCTTTTTCACAAAGAGACCAAAACTGCAAATGCATGAAATGGTGAACGAATGGAAAAGGACCGGCACCCCAGAAAAATGCACCTGGGGGGGGAAAAGAAAAATCCCCAGTCAGAGGCGGTCAATGACAACCTGGCCTATTAGCTGGTTTATGGGTAATGGATGTTTTTTATTTTTATTTCACAAATGTTTTGATTACTCGTCAGCTGCTTACAAAAATTCACCATGCTTTGAAAGATTTAATGTCAATGCAGGTTTTATTAACAAGATCTTCTATTCTGTGTGACTGCTTTACCTCTTTTACAATCATTTTATTTCTCATTTTTATTTAAAATGGAAAAATTAGTCTGAATAAATCCTACATGTTCCTGCCTCTCAGAGACGTGGGTGCTTTTTAGACTTCTGATGTCTGCGCTCAATGAAAATCTCCCTCTCTGATGGCACTAATTGATTATTCTGAGCCCATTGGCTGTCTCCTACCTCGTCTGGCTAAATTAGGGGATGTATGGAGGCTTCAAGCTTGCCTTGTCACCATAGTAACCTTTGTATTGTCTCTCCAGTCCCAGGGAACATTTAATTTCAGGAAGGCACCTGGTTTATTTAGCTTTACTTGTGCCACATGGTCAGCGGTTCAAGTTTTTATTATTGTTGGTTTTTAACGGTTTTGTTTAAACCTGTTTAAGCCAAAGTTTTTATTTTTGTTTTTGTTTTTTTACGTGCTCAAAACGCTGCAGTCTTTCGAACACCTCTTGCTCTGCTGCCGCTCTGAAATTCCTCACTTACACACCAGGACTGCCATGTTCCAGTTTGCAGCGCGGGCCTCTATCGGTGTGACTGCTGTGTATTAGATTCTCTATTGGGAATGTGGTGCTAAAAATACAGGGCTGACCGAAAGTGTACACTGATAGGAGCGTGGACTTGTCGCCCTTTGATGATTCGCTTTTTTCCACTAGTACAAGACAGAGAGAGAGGTGGGGGCTTCTTTAGGGTTACAAATGTAAAGCCATTTCAAGCAGATTGAATGTTTTTAAATTCAGTGGATTAAAGCTTTTCCACATTTTTGTCACAGTTTATCCACAAACTTTATTATATTTTATTCAGATTGTCTGGAATAGATTAACATAAACTGATGTAATGGAGAAAATAGCCACATGGATTTCATAAAAAAATCCATGTGGCTATTTCTTTTGCGTTCAGCCACTCTGTCGGTATTTGGCTGCAGCTCTATCAGACTGAATGGAAAAACTTTGTGACTTCAACCTTTTGCCACAGATTCTAAATTGGAAAGAAGACTTTGACTAGGCCATTCTAACACAGTGATAAGCTCTGTTCTAAAATTCAATTGTTGCTCCAGTTGATTGTTGAGGGATGTTTCCATGCTGGAAGGTGAACCTCCACTCTAGGGCTTAAAAATAAAACCTCCCCTTATACACCCCCCTTCTGTTTTATAAATAAATATTTTATAATAATAATTATTTTCAATAAGTATTTCTATAATTTTGTCTGGGTACTGCACTTTAACGTTCAGCTAAATACAAGCTTTGAAATGTGCCTATAAGACAAGTGGGCAGGCCTTTGCCATAGTAAGCAATTAAAACAACAAAATGTTTGCTGCTAGTGGTATTATACAGCTAAGAACAGCCTTCACTTGTGTTATGTCAAACTAATTTAGAAAAATGTGAATAAATTAAAGTACCTTGTCTCTTAGAATTAAAAAAAAGCATCTTCTATTGGATATTTTGACATAGAATTTACTAAACATGTATTCAGGATTGCCTCCTATTTCCAAAACTAATTCCCCTTTCGGGGCTGATATAGTGCAAAGTTCAATAGAAGCCCAGGAGAGTGCATTAGCAAAAAAAATCTTGTTTTGTTTTTTTTCCCCCCAAAAAATGAAATCTTAATAAATTGCACATTTAAATTCATTGATAAAATCGATTTATCACCCTACTCTACTGGACTCTCAAGTCTTTAGCAGCTTCCCGATTTTCTCCGTAGATCAGATTATTATTTTTTTGTTATAAATATTAAAGAGGAATATTGAAGCAAAAACACATGTTGGTTGATAACTTTGATACAAAGACAAGCACATGAACTTGAACTTTAATATTAGATGTATATTTGCGTATTTTGGTTTTGAACCTGTGCCAGAACTCTAGTAGCTAACGCTAACCCAGAGACCTGTGCTCCCAGTAGTGTGACTTGCATTAAGGTGATATCGTAGTCTAGGGACGGTCAACTCCAGGCCTCGAGCACCGATGTCCTGGAACCTTTGTCCCTCCCTGATCCAACACACCTGAATCAAATGGCCAAAATTCCTCCTTAGAAGTCACATACTCCAGAGAGCTGCTGATGACCTGATTATTTTATTCAGGTGTGTTGAAGCAGAGACGCGAATAAAAGTTGAAGGACATCGGACCTCCAGGACTGGAGTTGACTATCCTCGTCGTAGGCTCAAATCTTTGTACTCTCTGCATTGCAATTCTCTGCGTTTTTCTCACAACTCAGAAACAAACGTAAAGCGTGATTACTGCCACCTGCTGGTCTGGAGTGTGTGTGCAGCAGTGTTACTGGTGGTCTAGTAACAAGGGAACTGAGAAAGGTGCAATCTAAGGTTTTTTTATGCTTCAGTTCTGTGTGTGTGTGTGTGTGTGTGTGTATATATATATATATATATATATATATATATATATATATATATATATATATATATATATATATATATATATATATATATATAGCTAGTCCTAAATAAAGCATGTGTAGATGATATCCTCACTCGTTGAAGGGTCGTTGCGTTCTTTGTCCTGTAATGTTACCTAGCAGATGGTGAGAAATGAGTTTCTTTTAGTTGTTGCACATTTTTCTCCAAATGCCTGCCAGGTTGGCCTGCTGGAAAACAGAGGCTGGAACGTGGCTTGAGTAGCACCTGCAGAGGGAATCACTTTTTTTTATTGCTTTCGTTGTTTATCTTATGTTGGAGGGAGCGTGCCGGGGGAGATTTAAAGAGCAGAAAGTTGAACTAATCTTCGCCACTACTTGTAATTTGTTATAAAGAACACCTTCAGCGTTACATTTAGCAGAATGCATAAAGGCAATACTGGATAATCTACAGCCAGTACACAGGAAATCTCTTGAGAATTGTATTTTATTATTCTGGGAGGAAGCCACGGCACCTGGACAGAACTCAAGCATGCATGGGGAGAACATTTAAACTCCCTGCAGAAATGCCCCTGTAAGGACTCAAACCCGGGACCTCGTTGCTGCAAGGCAACAGTCATGAAGCTCTGCCACAATAAAGCACATATGTACATCTTTTAAAAGAGATAATGGCTAGGCCATCTGTCCATCAGGTATCCAGAGCATCCTCTCATCCGTCTCTGTCCATTGACGTCTTCAGCAGTCCATCCATCTTTTAATCAATTGTTTCCATGCATCCATCTTCCTTAGTTTAGTCACTGTAGCAATGACTGGCACGAATTTATGGTGAACTTTTATGTTTATGTTTTGAGGGGGGGCAACAAAATCTGGAAATGTAAATGGAGAGGAGTTAGATTTTGAAATAAAAAAATTTGTCTTTTGTAATGTTGCGTTGCTCTTGGGTCGTTTTCCTCATGTGAAATATTTCGGCTGTCTGGTAATGTGATTTGTGTTGGAAGGGATTGTCAGGTTCTCGATGGCTGCTCGCAGGATTATTTTTAGTGCATGGAAATGATTGAGACAAGGGGGGGGGGGGGGGGAAAAAAAAAAAGCACAGCCAGACTGCGCAATAGCACAGTCGAGGAATTCCCATCAAGCAGGATTTGTGTGTCTGGGTGAGGACCGACCAAAACGTTTTAGCATCTCAGCTGCCCTCACAGGCACATATTTTTAATGCATTACCAAATGTTGCTTCTTTTTTTTTTTTTCTTTTCCGGTTGTAGTGAGTTGCAGGAGCAGCTCCACAACGCAGCGTAAACGGGGAACCAATCGCAGCCCATTCGATGACAGCACTCCATATTTGACAGTAGCTCATAGTCAGATATGTGGTTGCTAAACAAAATGTCATCTTCCACGGCCTGTTCTTCATCAGGGCCAGAGACACGACCACATGGTTGGAGATAAAATATCCCCTCTAATTATCCCAAGGTTTATTCTTTCGATTTCCCCCCCCCCCTCCGCCAGGCCCTGTCCTGTTTACAGAGAGACATCTGGTGAAATTCAGCAGACAATTGCAAAAGAATAGCGTACGTTTGGGGGACAATGCTTAACTTTTAACCTACTAAATCAGGGGTGTCCAAACTTTTCGGTACGTGGGCCGAAATTGTCAAGTCAAAGGAACTCAAGGGCCAAAAAATTAATAAAAACATTTTTTAAACCAAAAAAATATGTTAATTTGCTTGCGCTACAAAATATGATAATTTTAAATACATAAATTAGTCTGTTGTAGGAAATGAATGTGTAAATCACTGTATATCCAAAGTTTAAAAAAAGAGTTTTGCTTATTTGTCGTATCAAAAGATGTTCATCTAGTTTGCAAATTAAATAAGAATAATTTAATTTGACTCTTTAACAATAATGAACTGTTTTTGGTCTAGCAATATCAGAACAGTATTTGGGTCGGTTGTTCTTTGAAAACACTTGCTGTAATTAGCCAATTTTAATAATTTAGTTCAGAGCAGATTTTAATGCACCAAAGTCTGAATTTGAGTCATTAAATGTCATTGGGTAGATGTTACTATGAAATTAAAGAGAATGACAAAAGGGTTTTTATTAAAAGATGAAAACTTTAACATTTTCAATTTTAGGATTCTAACTTTTCTAGAATAATTTTGCCCTAATTAAAAACTAAAATCTTCCATCTGCATCAGCCTGTGCTGGTGGACCAAATCTTTTTTGAAATGCAGTTGGAGGGCCACCCAAAATCAGCACAGGGGCCACAAATGGCCCCCGGGCCGCACTTTGGACATGCCTGTACTAAGTGGAGGGCAGTTTAGTTGATATTTCTACACAGCCTACTCTTGTTTTTTTTTCAGTCTATTTAAAGCCTAATGTTGAGCAGGTTTGAATAAAACATGTTTCTACGTTTTTGCTTCTTCCTTCAGTTTGTCCAAGCAAGGACATCCGCAACAACGCGACCAACCTGCGAATGCTCGAGAACTGCACCGTGATCGAAGGCCACCTGAAGATCTTGCTCATGTTCAAAACCAACGCCAAGGACTTCCAGGGGCTCAGCTTCCCCAAGCTGAGAGTGGTCACCGACTACCTGCTGCTCTTCAGGGTTTACGGCCTGGAGAGCCTCAGCAGCCTCTTCCCCAACCTGACGGTCATCCGGGGCAACAACCTCTTCTTCAACTACGCCCTGGTGATATTCGAGATGCCCCAGCTGCGAGAGATCGGCCTCCACAGCCTGATGAACATCACCAGGGGCGCCGTGAGGATCGAGAAGAACCCGGACCTCTGCTACCTCTCCACCCTCGACTGGTCCAAGATCCTCGACACGGTGGAGGACAACTACATCGTGGCCAACAAAAACGACAGAGAGTGCGGCGACGTCTGCCCCGGCGCGCCCGTCGGGAAGACCGTCTGCCCGTCGACGGCGATAAACGAGCACTTCAGCGCGCGCTGCTGGACACAGAGCCACTGTCAGAGAAGTAAGCGCAGCCTTTTCTGATAGTTCTCTCTAAAATATCAGTTTCTGTCTTGGCCTGTTCACTTGTCTGTGTAGCATGGATGTGTGAGAAGGGATTTCAGAGCAGAGGAAATTCAATTAAATTTTATTTGTATAGCGCCAAATCATGAAACATGTCATCTCAAGGCACTTTACAAAATCAAGTTCATTCATATTATACAGATTGGGTCAGATTATACAGATTGGTCAAAAATGTCCTATATAAGGAAACCAGTTGATTGCATCAAAGTCCCGACAAGCAGCATTCACTCCTGGGGAACCGTAGAGCCACAGGGAGAGTCGTCTGCATTGTACATGGCTTTGCTGCAATCCCTCATACTGAGCAAGCATGAAGCGACAGTGGAAAGAAAAACTCCCCATTAACGGGAAGGAAAAACCTCCAGCAGAACCGGGCTCAGTATGAACGGTCATCTGCCTCGACCGACTGGGATTACAGAAGACAGAACAGAGACACAACAAGAGAAACAAAAAAGCACAGAAGCACACATTGATCTAGTAATCTGTTCTACATTAGATGGTAGTAGCGGGTGAGCCGTCTTCTCTGGATGATGTCACAGTTAACAGAACGCCAGACCAGGTGTACCTACTATGAAGAAAAAAGAGAGAGAACAGAAAGTTAAAGCAGAAATGACAACACATAATGCATAATTGAAGAACAGTAGAACTCAATAGAGTGAGAAAATTAGATCCTGACGTCCTCCAGTAGCCTAAGCCTATAGAAGTAAAACTATAAAGGTAGCGCAGAGTAACATGAGCCACTCTAGTTATAAGCTTTGTCAGAAAGGAAAGTTTTAAGATTAGTCTTAAAAGTAGACAGGGTGTCTGCCTCACGGACCAAAACTGGGAGTTGGTTCCACAGGAGAGGAGCCTGATAGCTAAAGGATCTGCCTCCCATTCTACTTTTAAATGTGAGGTATTGACACCCCAAACCATTAATCGACAGAAATCATGCTACAATTGATAATAATTCTTAGAATTAATGGAAGAAACCTTTATATTTGCATTATAAAGCCAATAAAGCCAATGTTTTAACTGTTTTAAATTTTCCTTATTTGAAGTGCCGTCTGCAATAATTTTATATCTTCATTAAGTTGAGAGATTTCCAACCTTTTTTTTCCCCCTTGCTTCTTTTATTCATCAGTAATCTAGTCCAGATACCTTTTTTTTACCCCATATCCATAACAGCCACCTTAGTTTTGCTTCAGTCTGTCTGGAAATAAGACGTCAGGCTTATATACTCCAGACGTTTTGAATTGCACTGCAAAAACAGAACTAAAAATAAGTAACATTTTCTTGAAATAAGGGTATTTGTCCTTGATTTGAGCAGGTAAATAAGATTATCTGCCAATGGAAAGAGTAATTTCCCCTTAAAATAAGATGACCAGATATAATGCACTTAAAATAAGTTGATGGAAATGAATTGATCCTATTTTAAGTGCAAAAATCTCATTCCATTGGCAGATTGTCTTATTTAGCTGCTCAAATCAAGGACAAATACACTAATTTCAAGAAAATTTTAACGTATTTTTAGTTTAGTTGAGTCTGTTTTTTGCAGTGTGAGAAAGCTTTCTGGATAGGAAGCGAAATGTCTTCAAACTTCGAAAAAAAAAAGTCCAGTTGTTTTTGTTTTTTAAACTTTTTTGGAAAGATGTGTCTGGTAAATAAGCTGCATCCAATCAGACTGAGCAATAAACCCGAAATTATTCGTTAATTAGTTTGACGATCCAAAGCTTTACATCCTCCCTCTGCTTGACTCCTTTCTCTCACTTAGTGTAAAAGTGCTTAATTCCCTCCTAAAACATGTTGGAGATCTGTTCGTAAAGAAGCGAGCACCAAACCCTCTACATTTGTATTTGGGCCTTGCTTCTCCTCATTAGACGCGCTTCTACCTCTGTTTTCCAGTGTCTGTAAAATGTTGGTTTCTGAGTGCTGCATCTGCAGGTCGGTGTCATTGTAAAGGCCGAATATGTCCCTAGGGAGTGCAGTTTTAATCAAAATACACCCATTGACGGAGCACTTTGTAGTCCGTAAACAGAGGTGGGGCAGGCGGTTCTGTGTGTAACTTTTATTCATCATCCGGTGAGCGATCCCTCCTCTAGACTGTTGAATCGCTCAGCTAGTTTATTGTCACCTTCCTATTCAGACTAGGGTAACAAAAAAAACACACTTTTATGGCACATTTCAATCAAAACGAGGTCGTCTTGCAGCTTCTTATTTAATTATTAACAAATAAACGAAGAACAAAAGGAGAAAAACAAAATGCAGCAGCTCCAACCTGTTTAACATTCTCAGAATTCAGCTCCGTGTGATTCTGGAAGAAGATAAATGACACAACAGAAAATGTAAGTGTGTCAAATTGAATGCCAGTGTGTCACAAAAAGCTCGCAAGTGCATTCAGGACAAAACAGTCTGTTTTTTTCTGTTTTTTTATGACGTTTGAATGTCAGAGCAGTGTTGTGTGGTTGGTATAAACAAGTGGGCCAAGTTCTGTGTCAGTGCAGCTTCCACCCACCTCCACACAGCGACACCTCGCCCGTTTTCTCTCGGTCGACTCCAGGGTTGCTGTTACTCCTCTAAAGGAGGTGAAGAAGTCGAGGCGCATTTGTTTTTCCTGTCCGCCTCCGTGTTTACCGTAAAACAAAGATGGAACGTCAGGCCGCTAAAAGGTTGAAATGTCGCAGATAACCAAAACTTTTCTGTTTGTTTATTTTTTTTTTATGTTTGAAATGTAGACATCTAAAAAAAAAAAAAAAAAAAAAAAAAATCCGGGTTTTATTTGAACAGCTCGGTTACTCATTCATAGTTAACAGCATCCCTGTTGTTATTTACAGAAGGATTTCCCTTTTGTGCCGTTTTTTTTACGAAAGCGAATCAGGACCAGATGATGATGATGGGAAAGAGCTGCCCTCCAGTTATGGGGAGGTATTTTGCACATGCAGGGCCTGTGGTCCTGTGGTCCGGGACCTGCGGTTTTCTGCCTACTTTCACTAAAGCATGAAAAGACCCGTTAAGCACCAGCTAGAACCACAGGACGACTGCGAAGCATACAGCGTTCTCCTCTGATCTGTGCTGCTACACCTCCTGCCTCTTCCCTACGTCTGCAGCGTAGCTCACAGTCAGATCTACGCATCAAACTTTAGATGCTGCGACCGCCTCACAACGTAAAGTAACACCTACTCAGACTGAAACCTCGTTTTTTTTCCCCCCCTCCAATATAACAACTCAGATTTAAAACATATTTGCAGAGGATTACAGATGAGTATTGGCTGGGGTCTGCGAGTGTAATTTTACTGTTTGTACAGTAAAATATAGACCTTTCAAAAGAAGTTTATTTTTTTTAACATCAAATTAAAACACTATTGTTTTTGTCCAAGAGTTGGGATTATTCAGTCTCTGCCAGTAGAAAGCAACAAGCTGCTGAATGCTTTTGATTACATAATGATTTCTGCAAACGTGTAGTATAATCCACCTCATCTTCAGGCAACGGCTCATTGGGGTACAGAAGTGGAAGTTGAATATATATATATATATATATATATATATATATATATATATATATATATATATATATATATATATATATATATAAATAATATGATTTAGTCCCACATTCCTGGAGGACGTGTGAGGAAAACTCGAAATCCGTGAGAATTCAGGGTCAAATCACCATGTGGTGTTTTCTGAGAAAATGTAAAACTTCCAGGAAGCTCCAAAATCTTTGCTGATGTACAGAAGTAGCTTTAGAGTGTCGGCTCTTTAGATCAGAGCGGTTCCAGTAGTTTGCGAACGGTTTCTATTAAAACACAGCACCTTTTCCACAGCCAATGGAAATAACATCATTATTTTACTTTAAAAGTTTTTTTTTTTTCCAGTACATGTGTGATCCTCCATTCAGAAAACCTTTTATATTGCAAGGTTTCTACACAAATTACATCATTAGTCGTATTTTCCCTGCAAAGCAGTATCGCCACTTAAATTGATAAGTACCTCTTTTCATTACAGTTATGAAAAGTTGTTTTTAGACATGTACCGCCACATTAGAGCACAGATTTACGATTCGGAAATTTAAATGAACCGCCTAGTGATTTAAAATCAGCAGTTCTTATAATTGAAGTTACAAACTGCATTGGTATTCAGCCCAAATTCAATATGTGATTAGATTAGATTAGATTTTATTGTCATTACACAGGTACAGGTACAAGGCAACAAAATGCAGTTTAGGTCTAACCAGAAGTACAATAGCAGCAAGTGCAGGATAAACAATGGTTCCATAAGTACAGGATATGGGTTTTTACTGAATAAATATAGAGATGGATACTATTATAAACAGAATTTTACTGATAGATTTGTCCTATGAGTATAATAAATCTGTCAGTAAAATTCCAGCATAAGAAATAATGAGCTTTTGTTTTTCTATTGGTAATCCGACTTTCTATTAACGTTGAACATCAGGGTTTTTTTATTTATATAATTTTTTTTGTTGTATTTTTCTAAGTAAAGCTTTGATCTGCTTAAACAGGTTCAAAATATTAGTTTTTAGCCTTCCTGTTTCACTGTATGCGTCAGAGAGATCAGTTCCTCTAAACCAAGTTTTACTCAATAAAAAAACATTATAATAGATATTTTAAGCTTTTCTTTTTGTATTTTATATTGGAGATTCACCCGTTTTACGCCACTGGCTCTTCACCAAGCCCGCAGCAACACCCAGTAAATGGACCGGCGTGTCCCAGGCGGCTCGTATTTTACACACATTATTGAATGAGATCTTAATTATCCGCTCTCAGCTGCGCGTCGAGGCCCGGCTCACGGGAGCCTCTGCTCCTCCTTTTTCTGCTGCAGCCTTTCTCCCCGTGTTTGGGATCGCTGGACCCGTTCCATTTTTAATGAGGTCCCTATAGATGATGAACATCTCTCGGCTGTTGACTGGAATGGCGTCTGGTGCCGCCGGAGCGTTTCCTTTTCTCTCTGTTTCCTGCAGGCTGTTGGGTTTCTGCGGCCTCTTTAAGGTTGGGTTAAGCTGGGTAAGGGTCCAAATTTACCCTCGGTACATGACTTACGTGTCTGCAGCGATCACAAGACGGACTCTGATAGATTTGTTAGGGGGTCTGTGTGTGTGTGTGTGTGTAACTGTAACACGTACTATAAATCTGACGGGACATAACCTCTGCCTCTGTGCAGACGGAGCGCGGCCTTTGTTTGGTCTCGTTGCCAGGATGCAGGGGAGTAACACTGCGGTGGAACGGTGGATATGAGCGCATCAGTCATTCATCCCGGCCGTATCGGAAGGAAAAGCGTGGCGGGCCGGTCATCGCGCGGGACGGGGGGGACGTGTTTTAGTGTAAACCCCGGTCAACCTCTGGGCCGACCTATCAGCGGCTCCCTCACGTAACGTCCAACGCCGGCGCCGCAGTCCGTTTCCACTCCAAAACAATGGCGGCCGTGGATGTTCGCCAAGCGTTCTCCCCGATTGCTTCCTGCCTTTGTTGGTCTGCTTCCGCTCCGGAGTTATGAATGGACACCGAGACCTCGAGTAAGGCCTTGGTAGCGCAGACAAAAATACTACAACCTTCACTGCAAAAATAGAGCTAAAAATAAGAAAATATTTCTTGAAATGAGAGTATTTTTCTTCGATTTGGGCAGGTAAATAAGATTATTTGCCAATGGAATAAGATTTTTACACTTAAAATAGGAACAATTCATCTCCATCATCTAATTTCAAGTGATTATCTTATTTCAGGGGTAAAAAATACTCATTCCATTGGCAGATAATCTTATTTACCTGCTCAAATCCAGCAGAAATACATTAATTTCAAGAAAATTTTACCTACTTTTAGTTCTCTTTTTGCAGTGTTTGTGATTTCTCATACCCAAAAGGCCAACTATGGTGCACTAAACAGTTCACACATCTCTTAAAAGATCAGGACAAAAAAAAAATTTCCCAGTGTCCTGTGTAGCAATGTGGCAATAAGAATTGATATCTTAATGAAAGTTAAAAAAACAAACAAAAAAAACCTTAAAAACTTACATAAAGAACAGTTTTTAAGTTGTTTTTATTACAGAAAAAAAAGCTGCAACATCCCAGAACTTTTTGATTCAGTTTCAGCTTTCGGTCTTCTTGATTTCACAGACAGGCAATGTGGCGTTGCTCTCTGCGCCGTACAACATTAAAAAAAAAAGACCTGTAAAGACGCAATGATTTGAAAGTTTCACCGCTTTACTGCAGCGAAAAAATTCACACAAAGACCGGCAGAATATTTAGGAGGTTGAGTCCAGCCATCCGCAGTAACGACCGAATAAAGCGGCGCTTAGACGAGATTTAAAAAAAAAAAATTCCAGATCAATTCAGATCTAGGAGTTACGAATAAGTAAAGATTTTCAGTTGAAGCCGCTGTTTATTTGAATTGCCCATGGCAAAGGCTTGAAACGCACACCGGCCCAAGCGTGTTTTACCCGCTTGTCATTCTATGTACACGGCTGGTGCCGTTATGTTGAGAGGAAACCCGATCCTCCGTTTTTGGGACCGCACAGCCAGAGGAGGCGACGGAGAACGCCATCTCTGTGGTCTTCATCCCGGCTGCTCCACTAATTCTCCTTTGCAGAAACTCTGGATTGTCAGAGATGCGAAAACGGAACCAGACGACAAGATCAAGACAAATTCAGGTTGTAATGTAAAAGTATGCCCGCTTCTCTGTTTCTTACCCCCCACCCCCCCTTTCCAGCTTTAGGGGGGTGTGCACTATTCACAAAGCTTCTCTACAAGCCTTAAGCTAGCCTCTCAGCCCCTTATACACACACGCACACACCTCGTAAGTCCTTTTCTTTAAGCTGACTTAACTGCTCTGGCACTCGCTCTCGTGGAGTTGCACCCTACAAACCCTCTCCGCGCAGCTATTTGAGCCTTTCCCATGGAATCCCAGACATTTCAGGCATTTGGTAAAGCCGAGCCGACAGGCGTTTCTCCACCGCTGAACTCGCTCACCGCGGCTGCTCGGTCTCAGGCGGATCGCCGCCGTTTCTGCTGATAGTTTAATCGTGTTTCTTCTTATCTGTTCCTACGAAGCGATGTGCAGCCGCATCTAATGAAAAGCTGGAATGGTAGCATCTGTTCTCTGTCGCCAGACCTCTTTATTCTTGTAAGAAGACGTACGGGCAGCACAATGCCACATGATTAAAAAAATTATCTATTTTATAAAGTAGAGAGCATGAATATAATAATGAATAATAATGTATATAATAATAAGTGAGCTAAATCCTTCCGCTGCTTCCTCTTTGATTGGTTCTGATCAATAATCGATGGGCCAAATGCTCCAAAAGGATTGTTTCCCCCTCCTCTTATTCAAAAAATGGACCCAAACGAAAGCGTTCCCACTATAATGCATCAACCAACAGCGTGTAGACTGTTGTATTTTTTAAAAAAAGTCATAAAAAGTATATGACAATTGGGTTAGGATTTGACACATAAATGGTAATGAGCTTGTAATTCCCTAATTATGCAGTGTAGTAAACTACTGTGACTGTGAAAAAAAAACCTGCTGTGCATATTTAATGTTTTTTTTTTCTTTTTTTGGCGTTACAACCTTTTAAAAGAAATCGCGTTCAGCATCGGTCATAATTGTGATTAGCAGGTCGGACCTTGAAAGAAAAGCTAAAGTCAGCATCAGGCTGGAAAACGCCTGATCAGCGCATCTCCCTGCGAGCACTTTGTTCCTTAACGAGCGATTCTTTAAGGTTTCGAAATTCAGATCGAAAATAATGAAGTTTAAATAAGAACTACAGTTTGTTTTTTGTTTTTTTTTTAGATAATTTAAAAAGAAAACAAGGTATCCTGAGCCCTGCGTGTCTGGAAAGTACAAAAAAAGAAGAGTTTGTCTTCAGTTTTCTAGAAAAAGACTAAATAAATGCATTGATTTTTGGATTGATTTCTATTTACATAACTTTCCTTATCTGGGATTTGTCTCTCTCCACCTGACAGGCTGATTTTAGCATTTTACTTTTCAGTTGTTTTTTTTTTGCTAACAGGCTGAATGGACATACTTTCAAAGAATCAGGTGAAGAATGCATATATATATATATATATATATATATATATATATATATATATATATATATATATATATATATATATATATATATATATATAGTAATTGTTAATTTTTCATTTTAATATCACAAAAATGTTGATTAAAACAAAACTGCCATACAGAAAACAAAAATATTATAATGTATGCAACTGACCTACTATTATATAGAAAAATCGACATAGAAAACTGTGAAGTCACTGGATTTTTCCCCTCCTTTTTTTTCCTGAACATTTCCAGACAGTTCAGGACCTCAGCAGACCTGAGTGTTTTAGGTGTGTCCTAAAAAAAAAAAAAGAAAAGCAGCTGAATTATCCCGGCAGCCTGGCTCCAAGTTCTGCTGGAGCCGTTCCTTTCAGTCATGTGTGTAGGGAGGGAAAACCTCTAAAATAGACCCAGGCACTTTACAAACACATCCAGATCTTTGGATCTTCTGGTTCGGACCGTGGTCGTCGGTTTATTCCCCCGTGAGACTTTTATTTTAAAGGTGAATTCTGCCTTTTCCTCTGCTCGGGTAGCTACATTGGCAGCCTTCAGTGAATGCCAAGGCAGGATCACGATCATCAACAGAAGCAAATACAAAACGTAGAGTTTAAGTAAGGAATGCGTTTAGACAACTGGTATCGGTGCTATTTCATTGCGGTAATATTTAATATATATATTAAAAAAAGAGCTTTTGAGAGGGCAATATTTGTCGTCATAGAATACACACGTTGCATGCCAATAAGATATCTGGCCCGGTGTATCGAGTCTCACTGCAGTGCATGTCCAACCCTGATATAGATGATCGTCCCCAAGATGCTAATGGTGGCAGAGAGGGTTGGAGGCGGTACCGCCACCATGCAGTTTTCTAGTTGCTGCACTTGGCCGACCTTCTCTGGGGTTACAGCTTGAATTAAGCATGACCAGACTAAACGTACCGTCAATTACTATTAGTTTTCTTTTGATAATTCACAGTAGCAATCCCAGTAATTGCTGTGGTTCTACGCTCTTTCTGCAGGAGTGAATGCTGCTTGTCAAGACTCAATCTGCAGGGTTTCCTTAGAGAGGAAATATTTTGGATGATTTGAACAAATTTGACTGTGTAAGGTGCCTTGAGATTACATGTGTTGTGAATTGGCGCTATATAAATAAATATTTAAATTGAATTGAATTAATATGGAACAAAATCTGACGTTCTGCATTTTATTGCTCAGCTGCATCAACTACTGCAACATTCAGCTATTATAAAGACAATTAAATAAATATATTAAATAAGTATTATCAGGTATTTTCTTGGAGTAAAAGATTTCAGCCAACACAGTTATTCACGTAGCTCTTTTGGGAAAGTTGGTAGCTTGACTTGTTTTTTGTGATCAGAGCAACGATGCCAAAGCTTCCTGTCTTGGCCCGTCCCATAATTTCAGGAAAAAATCCCCAAACTTCGCTTTGATCGATTAGCACGTTTTTTTTTTGTCTAGTTTATTCCCTACTCTGCCATCCGTATACATTTCCCCGGGTCAAAACAAGGTTTATATAAAAGTAGATCACAAAGGAAGAGCTCTTCCTGCTCACAAATCGTATTTTCCACTCCTCCCCTACTGTTGAAAAGTTTCAATCCAACGCGAAATATTTACAATCAACCAAAAAAAAAAAAAAAAAAGCGGACCGTTTGATGTTGCATTAAGAACAAATCAGTGTTTGATGTCACTACGCAGTCGGGAGTTGAGCATTAGGACAGCGATTATTTATTATTTTAACCGGCCGTTGTTATCCTGAAGGAAATGAAGATTCAAGGCCACGGCGTGCGTCATTTGCCTGCCAAACAGGAGACGTAATTGCCCATCAATGAGAACACGGTGTTTATCATTTCTATTCCGGTCACGGACAAACTGGATATCCTGCGTTTTGGATGACGCCGCCGTTGGTTCAACATTAAAAACAAGAAGTGCTTTTCCATGTTGTTGATGTGTTTTCGTTCTATTAGCGGAGGCAGGGGCCTTTTTTAATGAAGTTGTTTACGGTTCCTGTTGCTCCCCGAGTCATCTTAACCGAGCCCTGCTGCAGCCGTTGAGTCAGACCGTCCAACAACTGGTTACCAAGAAAAAAAAAAAAAAACTGGTTTTCAGCCCCTGCTTTTATCAAGTTAGTGCTTTTCTGGCTTCCTGCTTGATTTCTCTTATTATTTTCCCTAAAGGGGATTATTTGTAAGATGTTGCTGCTTTTTGTTTATTCCATCGATAATTTTCTTTTAAAAGTGGTCACTGTCAGGTTTGGTAAACTGCAACAAAACCTTTTGTTTCAAGCCACTACTTCCATTTTCTAGTCACTATAACTTTCAAAACCCCGTAGATGTTTACATTTTCCTCTCGTTTTTCTTTTTAAACCAAATACTCAATCAGTGATTGGATCCCCCTAAGACAACAGATTTTCTAAATGCTTGATGCTTTTCTGTAGGTTTAGGTTGTTTTGTGCAATAGACAACTGGCATTATGGTTCCTAGCACGTCTGGAACAGCAGCTAGAGCTGCACAGGAACTCAAATCTTAATCAACATTGCATGATCAATGCGTGCAGCTCCGCATTCAAACCACAGCTTGGCTGCAGCATTTACTGCAAATGACAAGATACTAATAATGGCCATTCGGGCATTTTTGATGGCTTTCCCTAACCTAACCCTAGCCAGATTGATATCGCTCCGCCTAGCTTCACTCACATCCATCTGGGACTTCTTCCATAGAGAGTGATTTCTTCAACCCATTTTATTGTCCAGCCAATCAGGACGCAGGGCTGGAGTTTCATAGATGTGACGTAGTGGAGAAGCGACCGTGAGACTGTTTTGATTCAGACAATGGCGGCTCGCATTGAGGAAGCAAACGTTAACATTGATGCTGCTATTTCTTCCGTGTTGTCCAATCTACCTAATATTGTTTCATTAAAAGAACATCAGAGAACGGCTCTGAAGGCTTTTGTTGGTGGAAACGATGTTTTCACCCTTCTCCTGACCGGATTTGGCAAGTTTTGTTTTCTGCGGCGGAGCGGTTAGCGCGAACCATGTTAGGAGGCCTTTAGTCCTCGACGCGGTCGGCCCGGGATCGACTCCGACCCGCGACGCTTTGCCTCCTGTCTTCCCCCCTCTTCCTGTCAGCTCACTGTCAATAAAACGCGTGCCACTAGAGCCGCAAACACATAAAAAAAAAGAAAAAAGAAAAAAAATGTTTTTTTCCTGCATCGCTCTCACAGCGTCACGGGTTAGCTTCGGTGTGAGTGGTTGAAATAACACGTCGATAAAGATGACGGACAAGTGGCTTATCCAATCATATGCAAGGATTTTTGATAAGGCCCAGCCTTCAATAAAGGCAATTCCTATGGATCAGTCCCAGATGGATGTGAGTGGAGCTAGGCGGAGCGAAATCCATCTGGCTAGAGTCAGGTTAGGCTTTCCCTGCCCTTGATATGGATTTTGGTAGCAGGGGTCTTGAAGTTCATCAAGAGTGGTGGGGACATCAAGAAGAAAGAGAAGGATGAGGAATTTGTGGGGTCGTCTCAACCGGTATCGCTTTGAAAATATTTAGAGCTAAAATCTTAAAAGCTGACATTCTGACTCAAATATTACTCATTTCATCAACTATTTCTTGTTCTCACATACTGCTGAATTAACCGAGCTGATCTGCATGGGTCAGCGGGGTCCTGCTTGCGTCAAAGGAGGATTTGGCCAGAAGCAGAGACGACTCTGGATGCAAAAGTAGTGAACGTTATCACATCTGGTCCTCGCTAGTAGAAAGGAAACGAGGCGGCTCAGAGTTATTGACAGCTTCAAGCGTTTATCAGGTTAGAAGCTTCATCCGTCGTCACCTAAACGTGACGTCAAACCCGACGCACCAGGAGCTCTGCGTTGATGCCGGCTGGTTTGTATGTGTTCGGTTCAAACTGTACAAAAACAAACACGAAACACTCTGAAGATAGAAGCGGCGTTGTTTTTCTATCGCAGTTATGCCAAAGTTTCATTGGCGGTCTGCCAGTCAGATTTAATTCAGCATTTGCCATCATTTGAACCCAGTTGTCTGCGAGCGGGAACTGTGTGAAGCAACTCTAATTGGTGTATTCTCACCATCGTAAAGGCTCAATGATTTATTACAGAGGCACAAAAAAAGGACCTTGATTATGTTTCCTGAAAACATTCACCGTTGGTGTTCAACATTGGGGAACGGGTACGGTGGTGGAACAATCACACGTAATGGTTTACTGGATATGTTTGGATACAGCTGAGGCGAATCACAGTCATTTCCTTTTGGCCATGATCAAGGAATTCATTTACAGCACTCAAAACATACAGACATTAGGCGTTAATGTATAAATATACGTTTGTGATAGTGCAAATATATACGGTGCCTTGCCAAAGTATTCGACCCCCTTCAACTTTTCGACCTTTTGCCACATTTCCGGCTTCAAACATACATTTTTCAGTTTTTTTATTTGTTAAAGTTTGAAATATCCAATAAATTTGGTTCCACTTCATGATTGTGTCCCACTTGTTGTTGATTCTTCACAAAAAAATTACAGTTTTATATATTTTTTTGAAGCCTGAAATGTGGCAAAATGCTGAATACTTTGGCAAGGCGCCGTATTTTTAAGTTTCACAGCAATGTGGCCGACTACTGAGGACGTTAGGTGTTTATTGTGTTCATCAGAGAGACGGCCTGGGGGGAATAAACTGCCTCTGTGGCGGCGGGTTTTTGCAGAACGCGTTTTCTAACTAGCCAAACTACACTACAATGGACAAGCGTAGGACGACAGACTGAATTATGAAGTAGAAGATCACCAGTACCTCCCGAGGAAGGTTGTACTTCTTGAGTTGCCGCAGGACGTAGAGCCTCTGCTGGGCCTTTTTTAATGTGAGGACCAGCTCAGGTTCCAGGGAGGGCGGTTCCTGGGAACCAAAAGTGACGCAGTGTTGTTGAGGATGGCGAAGGGAGCCACTGTCATCTTCAGTGTTGAGTGGGTTAAGCTCCAGTTGTTTCTGACGGCCTGTATAAATAGCTTTGAGTCAATGTTGATTAAAGAAAATCAACAGTGATAAATTATAAAATGTGTTTAAGGTGTTATAATTGGTTGTAATATATCATTAGGGCGTCGTTGCTTTAGTGCCAGGTTAAGTTCCTAAATAAAAATGGTTTCCAGGCTTCCAGGGTTAGCTTTTTTAGGTTTCATTCATGTGTTTATTGCGTAAGCAGAATAACCAAATCCTTATTTTAAGCAGACTTAAGTTTTCTTCCTGCATAGAAATGATATTGTGGCAGAATAAAAAAAATAATAATAATAAACCGCTCATCTGCCCTGTTACGTACTTACCTTTTAGCCACCTTAATGAGTTTCATGTTTCAAACATCAACTATTCTCCGTTTATTACTCAAGTGGTTCTTCTGCCGCTGCTTTTTAACTTTTCCGCCATGTTTCCTTAAAAAAACTTTTTTTTTTTTTCTTCTGGCGCTCAGCGAAAACTTTCTTTCATAAGAAGCTAAATGCTACCCTTGTCATGGCCGTGGAATGTTAATTAGCTGCCAGCGCTCCACCGCGTTCCTGTTTGCCATGTCCTCTGATCCAAAGTGATCTCAGTGCAAACGGTCTTAGTGCGTTGTTGTTTCATCACTGCCCTAAAAGGGAAACTAAAAGAGGAAAACTGCTTCAGAAACATTTTGGTTTGTAGAATTCTGCGACTCGCAATCTTCTGGCACAAACCCCAGAGTTTTAGTTTAGAGAGAGGCCGGCAATTATCTAAGCTTGCTGTTTGTTTGCTGCTTTAAGGTAAAGCTCTTTCTTTGCGGTTTTGAGTTTGTTTAGCAGCCATTTCTTTTCTTTCTTATTTTTTCATGTCCCAACTTGGTGAAGCTCGGTGTGGGTTGGCACACAGCACATTTCGTTTTGCTTTTTTTCCCCTCCCTGCTTGCACCGTCCTACCAGGGTGTATTCGTCTCAGTCGCCTTGGGGCCTGGAGCAGTGTTGCTTGTGTTGTTGCTGCCTGTTTTAAGGCCTCAGGGATCGGGGGGGTCTCATTTTGCAGACCTACTCCGCCTCCTCTCCCTGTGAAACCTCAGCTAATGCGATAAAGAGCCAGGCATTTCTGCGAGCTTTGTTTCTCGGGCCTTCGTGTGATCCTGCTGTACTTTGGACAAACTGCATAACAAGAGATCGGTCAGGACCTGACCGGTGTCAGTGGAGCTGGACTAGGAGGACAAGAGACAACAGATCTAAGTCCAACTGTCTTTTGAAAACCCTCATTGATTTATTTGTTGCTTGGTGATTGCACCGATGGAAGATAAACTATAAAGATGCTGACAAGGTCCAAGTGAAATTAACTGATGCTTGGGGAAAAAAAAACAACAACCCTCTTTTCTCCTTAAACCATTACAGCTTCATGCCTAATTACAATAACAATCCAAAAAGTTAGCATTCTTTTTAAAGATTTGCAAGGGAAGAATGACAAAGTTCCCACAAAGGACCCCCTCCGTCCTGAGAAAGATCGGTGTTGGCTTGGGTTGGCCCCACTCTCGAGGGCCCCTGGGTCTCGGCTTTTAAAAAAAAATGTCTGACAACACTAAAGAAAACAAGTCCATCTCCTTCAGTGTGGTCATTCTTGTCATTATTATTATTATTATTATTATTATTATTATTATTGGAGCCTTTCAGGATGTCGGTGTGAACCGTGGAAATCAGTTCAGTAAGTGAGTGGTTTACATTGGTTTCTTTAACAGGTTAAACTCCAGTACAGAGTCTGCAGATAACCAACTCTACATAACTGGTTCTAGCTTTAACACTGTTGAATTTGCCCCATTACCCCTATTTTTGTGGGAAAAAAATTCACTTCTACTGAGTTTAAAGGATTACAATCAAAAATACCCATGAGCACACAACCATAAAACACTCCTTTCACATGATATCTGCTAAAATCACAGGCCACGTGTGCTTTCACAGCGTGCTGCTAGGATTACTGGAAAAAAGGGGCGGGGCTAATGATGCTTCTTAGCGTCTCTAAACTGAAATGTTCACCGTTTTTTTTAATGACTGGATCAACGTCTAAAAATCGTAAATTAAACTTGAACTGGACATTTCTGCACTGGACAAGGATGCTTTAAAAACAAGCTGAGACTAATAAAACCTTTGTTTTATTTGAGAAAATTTAAAAAATTGAGTATTTTCAGGCGTTGTTAGCTTTAGGGAGTGGGCATCCTTGGAATTAGACAAGTAATTCAATTATAACATTAAGTTAAAGCCAAAATTATTCATACCCCTGGCAGATTTAGATTTCAATTACTTTCAACCAACAGATTTCAGATAGAAAAAATCACAAGATAGTAATCTAGAAATTTAATTTACTGACATTTCTTTGCTATTTTCATTTTAATAAAATGTTGGAATTTATTTTGACCCTTCCCAACAATTAATAGAAAATCTTTATTAGTATTACAGCCATAAAACCCTTCTTATAACCAACGGCACTTTGATGGTTTATCTATGACGATTAGCTCCTTGTCTTTGAGGTTGGAGGGCATCTCTTCTGTCTCATTTCCCTCCACATTAGAGATGAGTGATATGGACTCAAATTTTTAGCACAACACTTTAAGGTATTTATTGTTAAAATGGTAAAACTGCCAAAAAAAAATTCTTTAAAAGGTCATCCAGAGATTTCAGGCTTTAAGTCTATGTGGACCCGACAAAAACAAAAACTACTCTTAAAATGAAGCTAACCTTTTAATGAGTGCAGTTGTATCGCTAAACCACACATTAACTGCATTCAGACATAATTTTGAATATATTTCCATATGAATCTTACTAATTAAGCAGTTCTCGGGAAGTCAGTAGTGAAAAAGTAGTGGAAAGGTAGCAATCCCGGTCATACTTTCAGTTTTAGGAGTTAATGTATACAGGTTGATGTTCATGTCACAAAAATACATTACATTTTTTTTCTTTACTGAAAACACAGTAGAATAAGTGCCCAATAATGTCGATTATCTTATCTGATTCAGTTCAGGACTCTGGCGTTAACCTTGCTGCTAGTCAGAAGAAACATGTTGGGGAAAATATAAAGACTCCTTTTAACCTTAATCTGCCAGGGGTGGGAGTAATATTGCGCTTAACTGTAACAACAGATTAAACCTGGGCTGGATTATTCTACACCGATTAGAAACTCTTTAAACCACAGTTTGGGGATTTGTGAAACATTTTTCTTTATTCATAAAAAAATAATTAAATAAATTGAGGTTTCTGGGTCTTCCCAGAAATGTTCCTTATATCTATTAATCATAGTCGTTCTCCTGAACTCTATGTTGTGTTTTATCTCATCTTGTGAGTTTAGTGTAAGATTCCAAAAAAAGTAAAAAAAAAAAAAAACAACTGGACTTGTTTTTCGTAGTTGAAGACGTTTCGCCTCCTCTCAAGGAAGCTTTCTCAATTCAAAAAGTCAGGAGTAATGTGGAGTACCAAGCTTTATACTACTACTACTAAGGCCTTAGTAGTAGTAGTATAAAGCTTGGTATTCATCATTACTCCAGACTTTTTCAATTGAGAAAGCTTCCTGGAGAAGAGGCGAAACGTCTTCAACTACAAAAAACAAGTCCAGTTGTTTTGTTTTTTACTTTTTTTGGAATGACCATGACCTGGATGACTGAGAATCTTCAACTGCATATTGGTGTAAGATCTACGACTAGTTTTACTGTAATTATGGGGGAAAAATAAGCTTCACTACGTGTTAAATCCACTCAGTAACTACAGATACACATTCAGAAGGGGGAAAAAAAACCTCCTTCCCTTCACAAAAAAAACTTTGACTTTGGATGTTTCTGTGAACGGAAGCGTTTCTATATTTGAAACCACGAGAAGCTCCTAGAGCCACGGACGTGAAGCAGAGATGATTAATCTATTGAGGCCCGGAACTGCTCGGCCTCCATAATAACAAACCATAATTGTTTTGACACGACCGCGACCCCGTTATTGTAGGACGTGCTGTTCTCCTCAACAGGAGCTTTCTTTTGTTTACTGCAAACAAGCATAACAAACAGAGAACCAAAAAAAAAAGAAAAAAAAAAAATCAGTGAATGAGAGTGCAGCTTGTGTTTTTGGATCGGGTAAAGGCGGTGAGACGTGAACCTGCTTTCACTCAGCTCCGGCCTTGTTCTGCTGGGTTCAGCTCCTCTGCCCGCGGCGTCTCGCCTCTCGCTCTCCGAAGGGGTATATAAGCGGAGCTCAAAGGGTTAAAGAGTGTGCCTGTCTTCCTTGGAGATGGGAGAGGCCAGTTGAATGGCTAGCTTCTGCAGCTATCAACACATTGGCTAAGACTGAGGGTGGATCTGCTGCTGCTGCTGGAGCTGTGCTGTGGCATGGAGCGCCCGGTTCAGGATCAGGAGCCTCCGTTCGTTGGCTCCTCTCTGCTCGTGTGCACAAAAACGCATGCGGCGATAGCACCGGGGTCAGCTTTCTGGGCCGACTATGAAGGGAAATTTTAAGCTTTGTCTTGTGTGAAAAGTACTGACGAAGATGAAAGGTGGTTATATCATTTGTTTTTGCAGCCCTGCACCCCCCCCACCCCCCCCCACCGCGTCCCCTTTAGCCTCCCTCTCATGTTGCCATTCTCCTATTTCTGCTGCCCTCCCCAAACACACATTCCTCCTGCACTTCACGCTCACCTCAGTTAATGGAAGAGGACAGCGGACTCTGTGTTTTTTTTTTTTGTCCGTCTAACGGCCAGCTGCTAAGTCTGCAGACAACATGCGCCGTCCGTCTGTGGGAGTCACTTTTTACAGCATAAACCCTGTTCCTTACACTTTTTTCTTTTCTCAGAGGTGTCCGTACGGTCTGACGTGTTGCCTGGCTCTGACCTCGTTGACTGGTCGCCCCCCCCCCCCCCCCCCCCCCACACACACACACACACACAGACACACACGCGCTGCAGGGCGGGTTTAATCTGGCTTTCATGGACGAGAGGTTAATCTCCAGCGTTCAAGTTAGTCGGTGAATCCTTCATCTACGCTCGCACAATTTGTCCTCACCTACATTCAGACGCTGGCGGCTAAACCCACCTGCAGATCAGCGCAGACTGAAGGATTTGCAGCGGGAGGGTTAAACTGTGTTAAACTGCTAACAAGTCGTTTATAAAGCTTGTACGTGTTGACCTGGAGGTACATAGAAGCTGCGTTTTGCTAGAAAAAGACTTAAATTTAAATGTAGTATTAACAGTTTCTCTTTTTTTTTTTTCCAGATCTAACACATTTTTGTATCACAAACAACCTTTGTAGATACAAACGGCTGTTATTAAATACATTTTTAGCTATTGGGAGGTCAGTGGCAGTTCTAGACTAAATTTACCAGGGGGGGGCCAGTGTTTTTTTTCACAGGGGCACATAAAAGAATGAAATAATAAAACAGGGCAATATTTAATCACTTAATAATATGAAGTGAGACACTTGTGGCTCTGGTGATGCAGGTTTCAGATCCCTGATATAGCAGATGAAAACTGTGATCCCAGCTCAATACAGCTGAAGCTAAAAGTAAAACACCTTGATTTTTAAACCTTTTGTTAGGGTGAAATTGTAAAGGTAAAAGTAAAAAAAAATTGGGCAAAGTGACAAATCAGGTGTGGTTTCTTCACCAATGCATATAATCGTAAGAAGTTTATTTAATTTATGTCTTTAGTACAGGGGCCAGGACCATTTCTACAGGGGCATTGGCACCTGTGGGCCCCTGTCTAGAGCCGCCCCTGTTGGGGGGGGAAGCCATCGCAACAAATCTGGCCCTGTGTGAAAATAAATCCTTCCTTTTTGTTAAATCATAGATTAAATGAAATTTAATATCTGCCAGATCTGTCAACCCATGAAATCATTTAAATGGAACCTAACTGGCAGCACGAAGTAGGTCAGTATGAGGGATTGCTGCAAAGCCATCAGCAATGCAGACGACTGTCTACTGTGGGTCTGCGCGCTCTCAGGAGGAGTGAATGCTGCTCGTCCTTAGATGGAAAAACTTTTTGACCATCTGTCTGGATGATTTGATTGAATTTGACTTTGTAAAGATGACCTTGAGATGACCTTGAGATGACATGTATTGGGGAAATGGCGCTATATAAATAAAACATTTATTGAAATGGAATTGAGTTAAAGCTCTGGAAAAAAAAAAACACATCATGCCCTAAACTAAAGAAAATGCCAAGAGCAGCTGGGAAACAAAAGTCATAGACATCCATCAGTTTTGAAAGGGCTATAAAGACAAATATTTGGGACTCCATTGGAGAATTGAACAGTGGTGAACCTTCCCAAAAGGGGCTGGCCTACCAAGATTTCTCAGAAAGCACATCAATAACTCATTCAGGTGATGACGAAAGAACCCAGAACAACAACATTTATACTTTTTTTTTTTTTTAAAGCAATTGATGGTCGCCAAGACTCTAGTAAAAAGTATTTTGTAGACTGAGAGGCAAAGAGTGGAAGCTGCGTACCGTTACATCCTGAGTAAAACGAACAGCATTTCAGAAACAGAACATCACCGTCACGGCGCCAAACGTAGTTTCTTTGGCCAGTTTCTGATCTCCAGTTATTGACAAGTTTTGACCTGCTGATATTTATTTTTTATCTTTTTCTGATCTCTCTTGAAGATCTAGAACATAGAGAAGATAAAACAACAGAAAAAGAGCTTCTTTTTTTTAAGCTTCCTGCTTTGAGCGGTCATAAAATGTTTTCAAGGAGCAGAGGTGATTAAAGGCATTGTGTGTGTGTGTGTGTGTGTGTGTGTGTGTGACAGAGAGACAGAGTAGTAGCTGTATAATCTCTAATAATCTAAAAAAAAAACCGTTGTGATTTTGACATTTTAAACTTCACCACATAGGCACTTATAGCACTACTAAAGCAGGGCCAGTATCTATTCCCACTGAATAATCTATATCCTTATTTTAACTCTAAAATATTCAAAAGGCTGCCAACCTTTCAATACCCCGCATGTTTCATGGCAGAATTGATGCTCAGATGCCTTCCTGTTATCTGCCAAAAGTCTTGCTCTCACTCTTTTTTTTACAGTTTTAATAAAATGCAAATATGTTGAATAAAATGGTCACCTCTTAAATTGCTAATTACATCTCTCTGCTTCCTTTTACTGAATTTCTCAACACTTGAAAATTGTTCTTGTACTGAAAATTAAGCTAAATTTGAGTCCTCCTCCTGTAACGTATTCCACACTAAAGAGATTTTGATTTTGGCACATGGCCATGTTCAGGAATGGTGTGTTCAGTGATCATAAAAAAAAGAGATTCTAAGTTTCTGGCTGGATCATCGCTGGTCGGAAAGGATGAAGGTGAAATAATAGATTAATATAGTTTATGTAATATAAAGGGCACGATCTTAACATCAGTGTTGCATTTTAACAGCTTGAGGCAATACGGATCCTAGAAAAACTCCAGTAATCCGTTCAGCTCCCCTCGCTATCTTTTGCAGGGCTCTATTTGATCTATTAGACATATTGTTGTTGGTTTTTTTTGTTTGCTTTTGTCTTTACCGTAATTTTTTTTTTGCACAAGATCATAATTAAATTCATTTAATTTTTAAAATGTTATTGCCGATTGTAGCAGCAACATTTACTAATCCCCAATATCCACACGCCCTGTGGAGGTGGAGAGGGCAAAAGTATAAATTTAAATTAACCCCCCCTCTTTATAAATATTCGCATCACTTCTTATTCTTCAATATGAAAAACCTACATGATTTCATACTTTTCAAACCCAAAAGCGCCTATTTAAAAACGTGAAGAAAACACCGTGCGTTCCATACGGTGAGAACCCAAGTGGCTATGATTTAAAGGAAATAATATAATATACAGTGGTTTCATTTCCATATGTGAGTTTTACGGTTCCTCCAGGCTCTCTAAATGCTGCTTGCAGTGTTTTTGTTTACTTGCAGCCAGCGTTCTGGGGGAAGTATGCGCCTTTTGTTGACTAGTGGTGGACCCCCTGCTGTTTGCAGTCAGTATGCTTGTTGGCACATGACAGATGATCCTCTGGGCTCGGCTGTGTGCGGTAATTTCCCTCCCGCTGAAAGGAGGATCTCACCGTATCACATTTCCGTAAAACATTCTGTCATTGCGCACTGATTTTTTTTTTTTTGTCACTTGGACTAAAAATCTAAAAAGTCGCTCCCTTTCCGCTGCACGCGTGGCGATCTAAAACCTGTTGAGTTCGTCCGCTGAGCTAAACTGACCCCTCTTCTCTCCCACACAGTGTGTCCCATGAACTGCACACATCGGGCCTGCACCAAGGACAACGAATGCTGCCACTACCAGTGTCTGGGCGGCTGCCTGAGGCCCAACTCGCCCAGGCACTGCGTGGCCTGCCGCGGCCTCCTGCACGGGGACAGCTGCGTGGAGCGCTGCCCGGAAAACTACTTCACCTACAAGGGCTGGCGCTGCGTCTCCCTCGCCTTCTGCCAGGATCTGCACAACAGGTGCAAGCAGGAGAAGAGCCCCGACTGCCACGAATACGTCATCCACAACGGCGCCTGCGTCCCAGAGTGCCCCTCCGGCTATTCAGTAGGCAACTCCTCCACGTAAGTGGACACTCCAGACGGCCTGATGGGTTCTTGAGGGCTTGCAGGGAAGATGTTCAAGCAGTGAGGTGTGCATGATCTGCTGCTTTAAAACACAGGGAAGCAGTAACTCTGTTATTTGAGGGGCGAGTTTCGATTCTTTTTGACTTCTATTGTGAAATGGTCAAAATGAAAATCGTTTTTTTGTTTGTTATTTTTTGATGAATAACCAAACAGAAGAGAAGTAGAGCTGCAAATGCAAAATCCAGCAGTTGAATGTTGAAGGAAAGAAAAGAAAATACAGTAAAGGAAAAAAAGAGTCGATGAAAGGAATTAGGGCTGGACGATATAGAAAAAAAAAGCTTATCGATAAAAAAAAATGCATATTGATCGATATTGATAATTATTGAAAATATTTAAAACCATACTTTATGTGCAGCTCTGCCTGGACATTTTTTTGATATTGCTAAATGATTTAATTTTAATAAAGAACACAAACACAGAATTCCAATTAAATTTTTATTTAACCAACTTTTTTAACCATAACAGAAAGGGAGCCCAGTTTAGCTGCTATACCTGCTTCGTTTTGGAAGAACTTCCAGAAGATGAAGCAGAGTCGCACGGGGCTAAAACGGCTCGCGCTGCTGCGGGAGTGAGCGGCTTACGTGATGAAACAAGTTTGTTGCGTTACCAGACTTTGTTTTTACCGGTTCCTTGCAGGTTTTACAAATCACTTGTTTATTTCTGTTAGACTGGCGAACTAGTAAAACCCCGTTTTGGGACCGTTTCTTGCTGCGACATATTCACGTGCTCTGTGTTGTGGTTTGAGAGAGCGGCGCTTTGTGACTGCGTGCCTGGGTCCGCGATTACGATTGGTCGAGAGGAAGTAGTGAACTAATATGATAGGCCGAAAGGAAGGAAGGAAAACTGTCTATCGAAGTTTTATCGACCCTATTTTTACCTATCGCGCCACACGTCTATCGATCGATTATATATTGTTATTGAATTATCGTCCAGCCCTAATAGGAAGAAAGGAAAGTAGTGGAAATTTGGAAAAATGTAACGATACAATGAAGGAAAGGTGGCCAAAAAAATGAAAGATTGAAAGAAAGGAGAGAAGGCAGGAAACGTGGAGAGAAGCAAAAAAGGGAAGGACAGATTGGAAAGGTAGGAGAGATGGCAAGAAAAGCATTGAAGGAAAGATTGAAAAAGGAAAACAAAGATGTGTGGGGGGGAGAAATACAGAATAAATGTAATGAAAGAAGTGAGCAGAAAGAAGGAGAGGTACCAAGATGGAAGGAGTTCCGTTCATACTGAGCCCGGTTCTGCCGGAGGTTTTTCCTTCCCGTTAATGGGTGGTTTTTCTTCCCACTGTCGCTCCATGCTTGCTCAGTATGAGGGATTGCAGCAAAGCCATGTACAATGCAGATGACTCTCCCTGTGGCTCTACGCTTCTCCAGGAGTGAATGCTGCTTGTCGGGACTTTGATGCAATCAACTGGTTTCCTTATATAGGACATTTTTGACCAATCTATATAATCTGACCCAATCTGTATAATATGATTGAACTTGACTTTGTAAAGTGCCTTGAGATGACATGTTTCATGATTTGGCGCTATATAAATAAAATTGAATTGAATTGAATTGAAGACAAGATAAAAAGAGAAGGGAAGGAAGAAAAAATAGGACCCAGGAAAGATGTAAAAAAAAAAAGGAAGCAAGGAACATCGTCCTTGCTTCCTTCGTGGATTTGAGTGTTACAGTAACGTGGATCTGAGACTGAAGGCGTGTCCTGTGCGCTCTGAAATGCATTTGTTTGTATAGTACGCGCCACACAGCAGCGGTTCTGCTCTCCGCTTTGGCACCGAGCTGCACTCAGGTCTGCGCTGTGTTGTGTTAGAAACTTCAAACCTTCAAACCTCGATGCGCCGTGACGCAGACACGCACAGCCAATAGCGCCGGGATGTCGTGAAGCCGCAGCGGAGCGAGCCGAGAGCAGGCGGTCAGTGTGGAAACGGAGCGTCGTTACAAAGCTACACACACACACACACACACAGAGCGTCTGGTCAGTTTTCTCCTCCCCTCTATTTCAGTCACAGAGATCGCTCTGTTGTTGGTTTCAGGACAAACTAAATGCGTCCCCAAAGCTGTCGGGCTTCGCTCTGCTCCACGAAGCCCGACAGCAGAACGTTCTGCCGGGTTCGACTCCGCCTCACCTCGCTTTTAGTCTGCAAGTCCTCCTAAGACATAGACATAGACATAGATAGCTTTATTTGTCATTTTGTATGCACAAAGTGCGTAAGAGGGAGTGAAGTCTTTAATTTTCCATGTTTGTCCAGAGCTGGAAAATACCCCAGTCATGTTCTGCACCTGCATAGCAACCTTATAACAAAATACATGGTTGATCTTTAATAAATAAATAAGTGATATATTAAAACCTGCATTAAAGATGAGGAATAAACCCAGCGTCAGTTCTTGCTAAGATCTGAATCTTGCATGGATTCCTGCTCCTATAAGTGTCTGAAACACAGAATGGTCCCCAAAAGCTCTGACATCAGCTGGTACGTTTTTTTCTTCTTGTTGCTTTTTCTTCCTTGTCGGCGTGTGAGAACCCAACCAGCTAGGTCAGAGCGGCGCGGCGCGGCGCAGCAGGAAGGCTGGCACAGCTGCGTTTCTGACTTTGACTCAGTATTCCACGTTGCAGTGTCGCTCTCTCTCTGTGGCGTGCCAGGTGGCGACGGCTGCTCCGCGCCGATCGAGCTGCATGCAAATGCGTCCTCTGAGACGTGAAGGGTGCTTTCGCTGTTTGCTGCATCTGTGATTTTTTACACCCTGTTGTGCTGCGAAAGTGGATGGCTGTGTCAGAAAACGCAGACAATCTTCTCATAAGGGATGAGGCTGCTTCTTTAATTTCTTTTTTTTTTTTTTGTGACACCCAGTGTGATTGTGACAGGGTTGCTTGAGTGTTGCAGTGCAAACCGAGCCCAGAAAGCCGGCGGCTGTAAACCAGGGTTCCTACTTGGGGTTGAAAAGACTGGATTTTTTTTTTTCCTGATCTGGGAAATTACAGAAAACTATAAATATTTCCAAACTATCATGTGTTTCTTTTTTTTTTTTTTTTTGGCCAGTAATCTGTTGAAATATCAGAATCAGCTTTATTTGGTCATCGTTGTGCAGAATCAAGGAATCTGACTTCTTCGGTTACATCACTCACAGCATGCAGACATTAGGTAAAAATGTCTGAATAGTATTTTTTTTTTTTTCGTTGTAATATTTAAAGAAGAAATGTGAGTTTGTGAGATTTTTCACAGCAGTGGAGCTGACTGCTCGGGCTTTAAAGGTGTTCAATGTCCTCATCAGGGGAGGAAAGTCTGCAGAGGCGTTAGCTGGCATTTTTCTGACCCTGGACCTTAACGAGTCCTGGATGGAGAGGGATGTTTAACCCTGACGATCCTCTTTGCTGATCTAATTTGTGCGATTTGGACCTGTCCTGGTTTGTGGATGAGCCAAACCACGCAATAATGGACAAACTCAGGACAGACTGAATGCAGTTTAGGTCTAACCAGAAGTGCAATAGCAGCAAGTGCAGGATAAACAATGGTTCCATAAGTACAGGACATGGGTTTTTACTGAATAAATATAGAGATGGATACTATTATAAACAGAATTTTACTGATAGATTTGTCCTATGAGTATAATATATAGATAACTAGTATTGTGAACTAAATTTACAGCTGGATATGTACTGAATATATATACAGGTGGATACTACTATGAATAATGTTTTACAGATATGTACAATAGCATAATATACAGACTGTTGTTATTATAACAGAGTTTACATGTACTATGAATATATGTACAGATGGCTATTACTATAGGCAGAATTGTGAGCATGATATACAGGTAGCTATTACTATAAAATGTATAAATAAAGTTTGGACAGAAGCTATTTATATTAAAGTGCAGTGGAAGGTAATTGCATATTACAGTTAAAGTACGGTATTGCAAATCTATATGTAAACAGTAAACTAAGGCTCCTTAAATTATTGTGAAAAGACTCTGGATAGAAGAACTTTAGAGATCAGAGTCTGAGAACGTCTTTAATTTTGACATAAAAAAAAGAGGAAATCACAAAAGTTTTAACACCAGGAGAATGTGAAAGGCATTGACGGATCAGTGTCCATCTACCCGGACTGGAGCCTTCACTCCTCTGGCTCGTTGCAGGAAGAAAAAATAAAAAAATAAAAGGACAATGAGCCGACGTCAGCGGCAAAGTCCAGACAAGCCCGTGGCTGAGAGCCACGACGAGGAAAAGCCGTCGCGCTCTGGCTGTTTGTGACGTTACGTGTGTTTAACCTTTATTAATCCACAGCGGATTTGCAGAGTGCATAATCTCCCGTTTGAACAGCGTGCACCTTCACATCAAAAGAGTCACATGGTGCTTATTCACACCTGACGGGCGAGCAGGGAGCCGACGCAGGGGCCACGGTCTTACTTCGCTCTCTCAACATGGAGAAGATGCTCATCTTTTTTCTGCTTTGAGCTGCTAAGGCAAAAATCTAATCTCAGGATAAAAAAGTCATAAAAAACCCAGAAACGTATATATGTTGAGCAAAGCCTCTTTTAATGATCAAGCGCCAGAACAGAATATTGTTTTAGTTTATTTCTGCCAGCCGTAGTTGTTCTTAGACGCTTTTGTGAGTCGTCTCCGGAAATAAAACGGCTGAAAACTGAGCCAAAGGTAGCCGCCGCTCAGTGGGCAGATTTGCTCTCCCTTTGCCAGGGAAATGAATCAACAAAGCTCTGCACATCTGAGCCTGCGGGCCACTATCGACCTGTGGTGAACCCATTTGGACTCGCAGCCTCGGCTTTTCGCCCGGTGACTCTCTCCGTTCCCGTCTCCTCTCTTTGGCGTCTCCTCCTCCTCCTCCTCCTCCTCCTCCTGTCGTCGGGTTCAAACCGAAAAGAAGGCGCTCCTAAGAAAAGCGGCGCACTCCTCACAGTTATGAGCGTCTGGCCTAAAAGTGCAGATGTGGCACAAGAGAGTACAAGGTGGGGGGGAGGGGAGCAAAGAGGTCAAGATAGTTCAGGGAAGTTATGCGCCAAGTAAATAAACTAAGAGCAAAGCGTTTCAATTGCAAGATGGAGTTGCTCGCTCCCCCCCCCCCCCGCCCAACCCTCCAGCCATATGGCGTTTTCTAGAGTTGCGTCACACGAGCCGCTTGTTTTGCTGTTTGAACGTGTTTGTTAATCTGATCTACTGTTACAACACAGTCACGGCTGGCGGCGCGTTGGAGATCAGCTGCCGCACACTGCCATTGTTGCTGCAAGACTTTCTTCTTTTAACGTCCGACCGTTTGCTTAATGAGCATGTTGCATTCGCACAGGGGGCGCCTTTCAGCGTTTATGTGGCCTTACACGCGTGTTTTATTTGATAACACAAGGAGTCCGTGATCTATTGTGTTTTTTTTTTTTTTGTAGGACCATTTTAGAGTAAAATTTGTCCTCTTTTTGACACTGCTTAGTGAAATACACTTAGACCCACTGAGCTATATTATACACTGGAGTGCTGATTTAGCCGAAAAACTGAAGTCACTGGCCGCCATCTTGCTACTCCCTACTCTCACAGAATCCCATAGGATTTGGTTGCAACAACAAGCAGTTTTCTGGCTGTGTGAAAACGTTTCACAGGTAATTCTACAGTCAGTGGATGTACTAACACTATCAACTACTAGGAAATTAGGTGCTGAAATATATTACATGTTATTCATATTAAATATATATATATGTATATATAAGTATGTGTATATGTATATATGTGTATATATATGTATACAAATATGTAAATATATGTTTTTGTATATTGTTATTTATATATTTATAAATGTTAAACATATATATTTAAATGAATAAAATGCAAAATATTTCAGCACATAACTTTCTCAGTACTTGATAGTTTTAGAACATAACATAAAAGTATATGGCATTTGACATTTTAAAAGTCGTAAGCCCCCCCTGAACATGAGAAAATCCTCGTTATTCGATGCTTTAGCGCACGTATTCCCTAGTTACTGGGGGAAAATAGGGAGTACCAATATGGCGGCTGGTGGCTTCAAAGCGACTCGTTCAAACAGGCGGGCGATTAGCACTCCAGTGTATAATATAGGTCAGTGCTTAGACCTAACTAGAAAATACAGTCTAGCTGTGTGTCATCTACAGGATAGCTGTAGCTGTTCTGTGCACTGCAAAAACGGATCTAAAAATTTAGTAAAATGTTCTTAAAGTTAGTGTTTTAATCCTTGATATGAGCAGGTAAATAAGATTATCTGCCAACGGAGTGAGTATTTTGAGCCCTAAAATAAGATATTTAGACATCCTGCACTTAAAATAGGATGATGGAGATGAATTGTTCCTATTTTAAGTGCAAACATCTTATTCCATTGGCAAATCATCTTATTTACCTGCTTAAATCAAGGACAAACACATTAATTTTAAAGAATATTTTACCTACTTCTTGTTCCGTTTTTGCAGTGTGAAGGCCTTTTTCCTTTCATTTCACAATTACGCGTTGCCCTTTTTAATATAAAACACGCTAAAGTTGGTGACTGGAGCAAAAATAGGGGAACTCTATCTAACAAAGCAGCATATTAAGGCAAAAATTGTACTATTGCTACATTTTCACACACACATAATTGATATTTTTGCTGAGTAAGAGTCGCAGTGCAACCAAACAAGCTCCCGGCTGATAAACTATTTAAAGAGATGCTAGGATTGGTACATACCTCTGGGCTTATGCTAATTTATTTATTTTTTTTATAAACCTCTTTGTGCGCTTTCTGTTTTTTTTTTTTATAGGCTCAACTGCACCCCCTGCGCAGGGCCCTGTCCGAAGGTGTGTATGGGTCTGAAGACGGTGGACTCTGTCACCACCGCCCAGGCGTTGAGAGGCTGCACCGTTCTCAACGGCAGCCTGGTCATCAACCTGCGCGGAGGAAGTGAGTGTCCGCGCCGCGTTTGGGTCGAGTCAGATGGTAGCGTAGCACCCGTCAGCGCCGCAGAACGTTGTGAAGGGTTGTTGACTTTCCCCAAAGTAACGAGGCTACATCAACACTGCTAGTAGTCTAAAAAAAAATATCGTATCAGTGATGCAGCTGAAAATAAAACAGAATACATTCGCACCTAACCTCCTCACTGTAAAAACAGAACTAAAATAAGTTCAAATTTAGTGTATTAGTACTTTATTTGAGTAGGTAAATAACACAATCTGCCAATGGAATAAGATTTTTGAACTCAAAATAGGAAGAACTCATCTCCATCAGTTTATTTCAAGTGCAGTATATCTAATTATCTTATGTTAGGGGTAAAAATACTCTTTCCATTGGCAGATAATCTTATTTGCCTGCTCAAATCAAGGACAAATACACTCATTTCAAGAAACTTTGACTTATTTTTTATTTGTTTGTCACTGTTTTTTGCAGGGCTGTTATTTGATTCAATGGTTCTAGTTCTTCTAGAATACAAAAAAAATAAAAAAATACTAGTTTTATGTAAAACATCTGTGCTAAATTGGAGAAAGAGAATTTAACTGTTTTCCACTTTTTAAGCTTTAAAGGCTGTTTTTTTGTTTGTTCTTTGCAGACAACATTGCAGCTGAGCTGGAGGCCAGCCTGGGCCAGCTGGAAGAGATCACTGGCTACCTGACAGTGCGACGTTCCTACGCTCTCGTTTCCCTCTCATTTTTCCGCAAGCTTCGCCTTATTCACGGACAACAACAAGAAATTGGGTAATCCTCCCGCATCCTTAACCGTTTCAGAGCCCTCGGTCTGTAATTATGAGTTAAAAGCAGCCAGTCTGACCTTTTTCAAAACGCTTTTTGGTTTGACTTCCCAAAAACGTGAAGTTTGATCCAGAAGTGACGGCGGATGTTATTTCAAGCGCTGCAGTCAGGAGCAGCCTTACTGTCTGATGCAAAAACCTGCTCACCCGGTGCCCGTGCATTGTTTTCCAGGAATTATTCGTTCTACGCCCTGGACAACCAGAACCTGCGGCAGCTCTGGGACTGGAACAAACACAATCTGAGCATCCTGCAGGGCTGCATGTTTTTCCACTACAACTCCAAGCTCTGCATGTCCGAGATACGCAAGATGGAGGAGGTGACGGGGACCAAGGGGCGCGGGGTCAAGAACGAAATCTCCTCCAAGACCAACGGAGACCAGGCTTCATGTAAGGATCCGAACTCTAGAAGCAGACGGCGCAGGCTGAGGCCTGACGCTGTAGTAAACACAGTTATTGTTGCACAGGTCATTTCCTGCCTCATGGTTGTAGATGGCTTCCTGCAGACCTTCACACTGACGTTGTTTTAGTAAGAGTGAGCAGCTCAGTGATGTGCGCTACCTTGCAAAGATTCGCCTTAAACTTATTCACACATCCACATGTTGCACACACCAACCTGAATGTACGTTGCAGGGATTTTATGTGAAAGACGAGCACTAAGTAGGGCATAAATGGGAAGTTAAGAGGTAACGATGCGCGTTTTTTTTTAATCGTTTTCAGAAATAAAACAAAAAGCTGGCCGTGCGTTTGTAGTCAGCCCTCGAACCTTTGTGGAACCACCACTGCAAAAAGAGAACTAAAAATAAGTAAAATTTTCTTGAAATGAATGTATTTGCCCTTGATTTGAGCAGGTAAATAAGACTATTTGCCAATGGAATGAGTATTTTTACCCCTAAAATAAGATAATTAGATAAACTGCACTTGAAATAAGACAATGGTGATGAATTGTTCCTATTTTGAGTGCAAAAATCTTATTCAAATAGTCCTATTTACCTGCTCAAATCAAGGAAAAATACTTTCATTTAAAGAAAAATTTCTTATTTTTAGGTATATTTTTGCAGTGATGCTGCGGTTACAGCCATTTTATTTAATACATTTTTTTTTTATTCTTTGCCCGACAAAGAGTATTTGTTGGTCTTCCTTTGCAAAAAGGCTCAAGCTCAGTCAGGAGAACATCTGTGGATCTGAAGTCCTGCCACACATTTTACCAATTAGGTTTAGGCCTCTAGCAAGTTTTCATCCAGGGTTGTCCTTTATTTCTCCGTCTTTTCACAAAGATACAGCCACTCTGTCGCTAGCACATAGCACCTTTTCTATTTTGAATTTGTCATGTCTTCTTTCAAATTGTGGTTAAAAAAACACGTGTTTCTTGTTAAATCTTATGACTGTCTTAAACTTATTGGTTATATGTTGTGCCTTTTATTTTGCTTATGAGCTATATCCAGGACAGGGCTTTGCTCCCACTGTGAAGGTTGTCTGCTAGACCCCACCTGCAGCAGAATAGCTAACCAGAGAGTCACTTCTCACAATAACTTGGCTTATCCAGGAGTTTGTTCCCACACAACTGCAGTTTGATCATCTAATTTTTCCCGTGACACAGATGTTTATTTGTTTTCATGAATTCTTCATTTTCTGGTTCACATCCGTCCTGTTCTTGGACAGCCAGCACCTCGGCCGTAAAGGTCACCGCGCTGATCTGGACGCCAGGCTTGTTGCAGCCGAGCAAATTTTTCCACTGAGATGCACCAGTACAAGGCATTTTCTTGTCTTTTCTGGGACGTGGAAAGGCTTTTATTGCTTTGTTTGTTTTCATCAATTATGTTTAATTATGGCTAACATGCATGAGCATAGCTGCACAGGAGACCTTTTAAGAAGAAGAAGAATGATCTTAAGCATCTATTGGGAATGCTTTTTATGCTTGCAAAATTATATTACAGGACAAAAGGGATAAGTACAAAAACTCAAACCTGACAAAATAAGAGAAAAGGTTGTATGAATCTTTTATTTTTTTGTGCTGACTTTTAACTAATTTGCATTTTGGTTAGACTTTCTATAGAAGCATGGTAAAGGCAGTTTACACTTAATAAACTAAGGTAATATAATCTGTAGTGTCAGTTTAAGAGTAAAAGTAGATCAGGTGACTTATAGTTTCTAAAGTTGGATAAAGTTATTGAGTGGCTGCATCTAATGAATCTTAAAACCCCTTTCTTTTATCTCTGGATAATCTTTGAATGATAAACTTCCCAGCTAGGTTTATTTGTCTTTCATTCGGTAAGCGAGCGTTTGTTTGTCTTGCTTTCCCAGGCGAGAACCGGGTGCTGAAGTTCACCCAGGTGCGAACCATGAGCGACAAGATCATGATCAAGTGGGAACCGTTCTGGCCTCCGGACTTCAGGGACCTGCTGGGCTTCATGGTGCTCTACAAAGAAGCGTAAGTTCACCGGACAGGGCCGGTTCAAAGGCTGTAGAAATATCTGCCACAGCATCATAGTGATATTTAGGAATTTGTTTTTTAAAATGAATGTGAAGGCCCAAGAACTCAGGGAAAGCCCATATTTGGTGACTCTGCCCTCTGCTGCAGTGCTTTTATTATCCTTAATTATGCCTACAGATGGAGAAAAACCACATAACTCTAGAGCAGCATCTCTAGTAGGGTTGCATTGTCTAAATCGTAATGATTCTTTGAAATTATCTTTAATCATTGGCAAATAATTAAACTCATTCACACACCGATCTGCCTATAAGTGGGTGAATGTAGCTCTGGAGTAAAGCGCTTTGAGTTGTCGCTATCATAACCAGGTTTCACCACAGCTGCATAAACGGTGCAAAAACTTTACCATCTGAGTCTGCACAGATGGATCTGTTGTGCTATTTCTGCCATGTTTCCACAACTTTGTAGAGTTTAGTTTTGTTTATTTTTTTTTACTGGTAAAGTTAGTTTTAAGCAGCAGTTGTTGGTCAAAATTTTAGAAAAAAAAATGCTTTAGACACTAGTGTTGCTCCTATTTAAAGGGATGCCTGTCAAAGTCACAATTGACAAAGACATAACATAAAAATCTTCTCTTATTCCCTATTCCAATAATTTTTCCTGTTGCCAGCTACCTTTGAATATCCACTTTTAATTTATCGGAATTTTACACCACCCATCTTGGCTGAATAATTGAAGTTTTTTTCTAGCCACACAGTATGGGGTAAGATAACCATCAATAGAAACGTATAAAAGTTAATAAAAGTGAATAAATTTAAGATTTGTATTTATTCCTCGTTGTCAACGCATACATATGTGACATCAGACGTTTCATCTGTGAGAATACAGGTTTAGAAGTTACAAATACAAGTACAACTTTGCAACAAGTACAAATCAAAAATGTACAAGTATGACGCTGTTTCACTCCTCACCAGTTGGTGGCGGTAATGACATCAGACCGTTCATACTGAGCCTGGTTCTGCAGGAGGTTTTTCCTTCCCGTTAATGGGGAGTTTTTCTTTCCACTGTCGCTTCATTCTTGCTCAGTATGAGGGATTGCTGCAAAGCCATGGACAATGCAGACGACTCTCCCTGTGGCTCTTCGCTCTTTCAGGAGGAGTGAATCTTGTTTGTCAAGACTCAATGCAATCTACTGAGTTTCCTTAGAGGAATTGTTTTTTGGAAAGTGCCTTGAGATGACATGTTTCATGAACTGGCGCTATATAAATAAAATTGGATTGAATTGAATAGATCTTTTATATGTGAGAATATAAGCTGTGTTTTCTTCCTCTTCTTGTTTATTGGTGGTTGGGGAACAGCTTTAAGGTGCTTTACCGCCACTGACTGGAAGGTGTGTAACAACTTTATCATAGGTTGTAGATTCGTACTCCTAAATTTGTGATTTGCACCCGTATGCGTCGTTGCAAAATTGTAACTTCTAAACTTGTATTCTCACATATGAAACATCTGATGTCACATGTATGATCTGACGATCTTAAATTTATTCACGTTTGTTGACGTGCATTTACAAAGTCAGACAGCTACACATATCTTTTATATTGACAGTCATCTTGCCCCATACACAAGTCTTCATATAATATCTTCCCTCTTTCTAGCCGCACTCACAAAGTGCTGCTCTTGTTCCAACTGCTTCAGTAACTTTGGTGACAAACTACGGAAAAACCTCTAAAATTAAAACCTAGCCTCGTTCCTCATGTAAAATACACACTATGCAGGCTAAAAAAAACAACACACACACACCCTTCATCAGTATGTTGTTGTTATTTTTTCGTCACAACAGACCTTTTCAGAACGTAACAGAGTTTGACGGGCAGGACGCCTGCGGCTCCAACAGCTGGGTGATCGCCGACGTCGACCCTCCGCCCCGCATCACCGACACGGAAAAGGACCAGATTGAGCCGGGTCACCTCATCATGCCTCTGAAGCCGTGGACGCAGTACGCCATCATGGTGAAAACGCAGCTCTCGGCGTCCGACGAGCACCAGGTCCACGGCGCCAAGAGCGAGATCATCTACGTCCGCACCAATGCCACCAGTAAGACCGATAAACACGGCCACAAACTTTTTCCTGCTCAAGTGATGTGATTAGTTTTCGATCGAATCAGCGTATATTGAAAAAAAATTAAAATAAAATCATGACGGATCATTAGAAAACTGTTAATGTGACGCACGTCCTACACATTTCAGGTGAGAAATAAATCGGTTTTAGGAGCAAGGTAAGAAAAAAATGCTGTAACAAATGTGTTTGTTCTCCCTTAATCTATTGATTTGAACTTCAACATTGAGTCATCTCTGGTTGTAGTCTGTTAGCTTACCACATCGTCACATGGGAATATTTGCTCACCCTGTCTTGTAAAACTTCTCCAAATCTCTTTAGATTGTGAGGAGTTCAATTGTCTATTACCCTCCAAAGATGTTCTTTTACATTAAGTTTAAAGACTCTAGCTAGACTATTACAAGTTTTTATTTACCTCTAGTTAAGTCATCCTTCAGGCGATCAATGTCTGCTTGGTTACGTTGTAAATTAAAATTTCTCTTATTCTGTAGCTTTCTAGAACAAAACCTGAAGGTTTCCAGAAACTGACTAAAGCCTGTATGCACTGTGCAATTTCAGCAATCTTACACAACCACTCCATGATGTACTGTGCAACGTGCATTTAATAATCTTTGGATTATTTTAATAATTTAATAATCTTTGCAATGCCAAGTTGACGTGTGCACTTTGTACGATCACAGTCTTCTACTAAATCTCTTACAACGTACGACAATAAGCAACTTCATCAGCGTCTGCCGTCCAGCTACAGTACCGGCTGTAATTATTATATAAACAAACAAAATCAGCTGTTCAGCCGCACGCTCTTCTCTGCAATCCCCAATCCATCCGAAACAAAGCCACACTCAAATACGTTTTATAAAAATAGTCCAGTAATAAATGAAAGATTTCTCTTTGGATGAATCAGTTTAATCACATGTCCTTTTTATAAATTATTTTAAAAAAAATGCGTTCAGCAAAATGTGCCAGTTCTGCACATCAAAGTCTGCTGCAGGCACAAAAAGCTAAAGATTTGAACATAAAGCTAACAGGAATAAAACCTGTTGGGGTCCACATTTTATCAGCATTGGTCTCTGCTGCATGCACAGAGCTGTGGAAGATGCTCTGTGTGCCGATGCGTTCGCTCCCATTAAACAAACAGGACAGGTTATCCCTGGCAGCAATTGATTCACCTACACGGCTAGAATGCAAAAGGAAAACTTTCTAATTAACTTTTTAATGATCCGTTTTTTTTCTATCATCGATATACGTCTGTCGGTCGTATTATATATCGTTATTGAATTATCGTCCAGCCCTATGTCTGAACGATATTTGGATCCGTTGGTAAATCCAAACCATATTTTTCTTTGGCTCAGTAAAACATGTTTGTTCACACAGGCCGATATTGTCGATATCTTCCCCCCTGCTTGACTGTAAACCGTGGCATGAAATGTTTTAATCAAACAAAGGAAGTCGTCTCGTTTTGTAGAAAAGATGTGTAAATCATTGTCCGTTTGAAATATTAAAAAGGTTCTCACACGTTTGCCTTGTTAAAAGAAATCCATAAGATTTTATTCTATTGTCAGCAACAGGAACGGTACGTGGCTCACTCTTTGTCATCTGCTTTTGAGTAAAAGTCGGCGAATGTTTGTGGCCCTATTGATCAGAAATTACAATGAAACAAAAACAAATATGTTTGAAAAATAGATAAATACTTGGAGGTGTGCCGAACGTTTCCCATTTTGAGAAGATTTTGAAATTGTTGGTGAAAATCGCGCCCTTTGACGCATCCATCTGCATCAAAGCCAGTGCTGGCGGGCCAGATTGTTGCCCTTCTTGAATTAAGGGTGAGGGCCCAATGAGATTATTTCAAGGTGTCCCCCGGGTCTCACTTTGGAGCCCTCCTTAATCAGAATCAGATATACTTTAATAATCCCAGTGGGAAATTGCTGAAACTCTTGAGCTACAGGGTGTGTAAAAGCTGAAACTTAAATCAAAAAGATGCTTCAGCACAGTATTAAGTGTTAAATGTTTCCAAGTTCCCCTAACAAATGTGATTTCTTTTTTAGTTAAACTTTTCTAGGATATATTTTAAACTGGCAACCATTGGTTGATTGGTTTTGTAACGGTCTGTAGCGGCTGACCCGGGTTCGACTCGGCGGCCCTAAGCTGCGTGTCTTCTCTCCCATCCTCCCTTTTCCTGTTATCTACTTTTGATAAAAAGGAGCACTAGTACCACAGAAATCCCCCCCCCCCCCCCAAAAAAAAAAAAAACGATACAAAAATACTTTTACGTAACAAACATGGCATTTCAACACAGTGGAGGGGTTACACTGTTGAGAGGCTAGAGAAGGTCAGTGTCTTTATGTGTAGTAAAATCGAGGTATTTTTAGGACGGTTATATCATCTGCATCACCAGCACTGCAAAAACGGATCTAAAAATAAGTAAAATGTTCTTAAAGTTAGTGTATTTGTCCTTGATTTGAAAAGGTAATAAGATTATTTGACAATGGAATGAGTATTTTGACCCCTAAAATAAGAAAATTAGATATCCTGCACTTGAAATAAGATGATGGAAATGAGTTGTTCCTATTTTAAGTGCAAAAATCTTATTCCATTGGCAAAACATCTTATTTACCTGCTCAAATCAAGGACAAATACACTAATTTTAAGAACATTTTACTTATTTCAAGTTCCGTTTTTGCAGTGAGGTTAGTGTTTCTTCAGTCCCACAGCTCCAAAGATGCCCTTTACGCAACAACAACAAGGAGGAGGAAGAGAGATGGTTATTTTTCCCCGAGGTGCCGCCGACCTGAAAGGGTTCCACCTCATGCGAGGTGTCTGCACCTCTAACTCTGCCTCTCCTCCTCCTCCTCAGTGACTTCCTGTCCTCTGCCACCCACAGAGCCTGCCTTCTGCAGCTCGGCCTAATTACAGGCACTGTGACCCCCGCCTGGCCATCTTCCTCTTAGGCCGAGTGCATTCCCTTCCCTGCAAACCGCATCAAAACAGGACATCCGTCTTCCAGCAGAGACGCCTCGGCCGGCCAGCCGTGTCGGGGGGGAGCGTCGCTTGCTGCCCGTTCGGCGGCGGCGGCTCCCCGGTTCCTGGTCTTGTGTCGTGCCTCGCCCGACACAGACCTCATCAGAAGGGCAGAGCTGTCATTACGCATAAGCCGGCGCTGGCGAAAACCTTGTCTGACAATGCGGTCGAACCAGCTTGTCGCATTGTCGCGGAACAACGTCGCAGCCCGGCGACAGTTCGAAGCCGTAAACACGTAGCGCTCGATCCGTCGCGCACGGAGGCTGCGTGTTGCATATTCTGCTGCCCACGCTCTCCTCCCCGCAGCGTCTGCGAGAAACTTCGGTTCTTGGCATTCCAGGAGCAGAAAGAAAATGTTTGCACATTCAAATCTTCTCAAACCCATAAATGTGCAACAGAATAAAGCAGCGAAACAGAGATTAGGCAGCTCAGAGTCGTTCTGTTTTCTTGGTTAATCCTGCCAATATGCACTTGTGATTAATCCCTCGGCTTTCATAAATCTCACACTGACTAAACCTCGAGTCATGCGGAGTTTGCTGACAGAGATTGATGCGATAACCTGAGCCCTTAAAATGAACTTAAACCGCAACTCTGCTCATAAGTGTGACGGTAGCTTTGTGTAGGGATTACCTGTCCATAAACACAACAGGTCCTTTGTTCTGTGATCTGTGCCTTGCTAAAGTATTCAGATCCTTTGAGCTTTTTTTTGGTTTTTTTTTTGTTTGTTTTTTTGGTCACCACGAACATCCATGAGGTTTATTGGGATTTTAAGTTACAGACTAAGACGGAGTAGTTCATAGATCTGAAATGGAAAGAAAGTGATTCATGTTTTTTTTTCGAATTTTATAAACAAATCTGAAAAGTGTGGCTTACATTTGATGTCCCCTCTTTACGTCAGCACCTCCTTTTTGCCCCAGTTACTGCGCCAACTCTTTAGGGTTAATCTTCTGTGTACATTTTTGCAAAGTGTTTAAAGCTTATTCAGATTGAATAAAAGCAGTTTTACAGTATGGTTGAGGTCTGGACTTTGACTGGGCCACCAAACCAACAGCCTGCGACCAAAACTCAGGGCTTTTGAAGCCTTTAACAGGTTGTCCTGCTAGTATATCCCTTTGTTTAGCTTAATCCTTTGTCCCGTCACTGATGAGAAAAAGCATCCCCATGACGTGATACAGCCACCGCCGTGTTTCACTGTAATGGATGGTGTTTTTTTTCTGATGATCTACAATGTTAGCTTTGCGCTACACTTAGCGTTTTGCATCCAGGTCAGATTTTTCAACTCTGCTAGATTTGTGGAGTGCAAAACGTATTCTGCGTTCAGACCTGAGTGTCAGGGCCGTCTGGTTTGCATGCAAAGTCTATAGAGGACACACCTGGAGAGGTCCTGCGGTGCGTTTTGAGATTTCAAGCATTAAAGCGTCCAAAGCAGCGGAAGCTTGAGTTGGAAAATCAAAATTTTTGCAGCTGGACACAGAGCATCAACCAATCAGAGGCTCCGCTTTTTGACGTAGTGGCGCATTTTCCAACAGGATTTTGCATGGAGGAGGATTAGCGAGGAAGTTAGGATCTCAGGTAAGTTAGCAAAACTTTTACCACGGTAAATATTTCCGAGCATTTCAGGATAAGAACAGGGAAGCTCCTCCCAACGTGCGTCAAACCACTATGTCCACACTTTGCTCAGCGCGTCAAAAAAACCCAAAGACACTCAGCACATGCGTCCAGGTTGAGGTGAAGACGCTGAAATCGTGTTCGGCCTGAACGCAGCATAATAGTTATTCTGTCTGCAGATTCTCCCAGCTGAGCAGTGGCTCTCTGCAGCTCCTCCAGAGTTGCCTTGGCCCTTTTGTCTCACTTTCTGATTAATACTCGTCCGCTCTGTCAGTTTAGGTGGACGGCCATGTTCATTAAGTGTGCAGATGTGCCGTACTGAGATTAATATACACAGAACGACAGCTTACCAATTTACACTGCAAAAACTGATCTAAAAATAAGTAAAATGTTAGTGTATTTATCCTTGATTTGAGCAGGTAAATAAGATTATCTGCCAATGGAATGAGTATTTTGACCCCTTAAAATAAGATAAATAGACATCCTGCACTTAGAATAGGAACAATTCACCTCAATCATCTTATTTCAAGTGCAAAATTCTTATTCCATTGGCAAATCATCTTATTTACCTGCTCAAATCAAGGACAAATACACAAATTTTAAGAACATTTTACTTATTTCTAGTTTTGTTTTTGCCGTGTAGTGACTAACTCTGGAGTTTATTTGGACGTTTCAGATTAAACGGAGATAAATGCAAATGCATGTCACGGTTTTCAGATTTTTTATTTGTAAATATAAACAAGTGAAAACCTTGTGTCATAAAAAGAAGTGCTATGTGGTCTTTTTTTTTCACATGTTTAAATGAAGTACATTAAGGTTCGTTGCTGTAACCAAACTAAATGTGGAAAAAGTTCAAGGGATGCGAATACTTTCACGTTAAGTAGGTCTTTTTCTTCAGTTTTCATGCACTTGTGCCATGAAGGCTTTGTGACCAAAAAACCAAAACACTTGATGTAAGCGTGCCCCCCCAACGAATATCAAACAGCCAGAAGTGGTGCGGGGAATACCCGCGCAGTCAGCTGTGTCCGTCTCTGTGCCGGTAAGCTCTCGCAGCAATCTGAAATGCAAATGGCATCGAAACTGCATTGTTTTCCTCTCCCGTCTGTAACAAAGAGCTATGATTTATCTGTAGATTTGTACCCACTGTGGCACGATTACAAGTAGGTTATCCAAAAATGAGTGTGCATTTTTAATGTAAGCTGTAGCATCAAATTCTTGAGAAAACATTTGGCTTCTCAGAAACCAGAAGCTGGGGAGGATTAAGTATTCAGTTTTTTTTTGTTAGTTTTTTTGCACATTAACTTCTCAGGGTACCAGTGGATGTAAGTGGTTGAATGTCTGCAACGTTTCATCTTAAGCGACCTCGATAGTTTGTGGACGTTCCAAAAAAAGTAGAAAACAAAGCAACTGGACTTGTTTTCCGTAGTTTGAAGACGTTTCACTTCCAGTCCAGGAAGCTTTCTCAATTCAAAAAGTCTGGAGTAATGTGGAGCATCAAGCTTTGTGGACGTGTAGTGTGGCCGGGGTGCACGGGGGTAACACAGTGGTGCTGTCAGCCTTGTTAGCAATATCTGACGTCTTGTTCGCCTTTGTTTTAAGAAAACTCAAAGATTTCACAGGATTTTCTATATTCATTGTTTAATGTGAGGAAACTGCAGTGATTGAGGACCTAATTTTTCAAATTTCATGAGTCAACGGCTCCAAATGTGAACGGAATAGTGCACAAGGGTATCGGACAATGATATGTAATTAAAGCAAAACTACATGTGAGATTTGACAATTTTCATCCCCATTAAGGTGAAACAAACCCATGTAAAACGTGCCATAGTCTTAGTATAACACATCATGCATTCATAATTAGGACATGAACATAATAACCTCCTAACGCTCCACAAAACATTTGCGATAGCAGACTAACAGCAATCCCATTGTTACCTAAACCAGAAGTGACGTACGACCTGCATTAGGCAGACTGTGAACACAACTTTCCATCGTACTGCAAGCTGTCAGTCAGCTAGTTCATTTCACAAGAGTTAATTTCACAAAGTCGGTAAATTCTGTGTGCAGAATGCCAGAAATGTCTTCAAAGGACAAGCCACCTTAAACGTTTGAGCCCAAAAATTAATCTGAGGAGTCATAGTTTGAGAACGGGGTCTACTGCCTTGGATCTTTGCCATGTTCGTGTTCTGGTGCGTCGCGGTTACGAATATTCTCGCGTTATTTGAGTCACAGAGGATGCCAAGATGGCAGCACCCGTGAAAATCACAGAAAGCGTTAAAAAAAAATAGTTTTACTCTGTATAAACGCGCGTTGGTACAAAATTACTAGTAATAAATGCTTCAAGTTCGCCCTTTATATAATAAATTAAAAAGAATTTCAGGGTTTGTTTGAATTCACTACTACAATAAATAAATCCATATGCAATGGTTTATTTACATTGGTACAAATAAAGGTGTTTGAATTCCTGTTTTACTCGTGTATTTCATCCTCTGCTGAGCATTAAATGTCTTTTAGTTCTTGACGGTTCCTTCTTCACTGTCTCTGCAGAGCCGTCTGTGCCGCTGGACCCCATGTCGTCCTCCAACTCTTCGTCTCAGATCATCCTGAAGTGGAAACCTCCCAACGACCCCAACGGGAACATCACCCACTACCTGGTCTCCTACCAGCGCCAGCCCGAGGCCAGCGAGCTCTACAAGTTCGACTACTGCCAGAAGGGTGAGGCGCTGCTTCCTGGGTTCTGGTTCCGGCTCAGGAACCAGAGCCGGAACCATTAAGAACTTCGCATGAGGTTGAGAGCTTACCTCACTTTGCTATAGTCTGCTAGCAGTGTTTAAAAAAAAAATGACGCTTTGATCTGGGTATCTGTTTACTGAAACGTCAAACAGACATTTATCATTTGAAATTTAGGAAATAACTATTATTTTTACTCCGCTAAGATCCAAAAGAGGAAAGACTTCTGTTTGCAGTTGAACAGGACCGGGCTGTAGATGCAGCAATCCTCACGTTATCAGTTAATATTTAGTGAAAATGTGTTCAGATGTGTTATATTGCGATAACGACATCGGTTGTGTGTTTTCTCCTGTCCTCTCTTTCTCGTCTGTGCTTCCTCCGCTCTGTGACCTTTTGAACGACGTGTCCGCTGTTTTTAAAAAAACATAATAATTTAACCTTTTATTTAACCAGGAAAAAAAATCCCATTGAGATTAAAAACCTTTTTTTCAAGGGAGTCCTGGCCAAGGGGCAGCAAAGTTACATATTGAACAGAGATACATTAAAGGTATACTATGCAACCGGGGTTGATTTTCCAGCGAGGCTCCCCCCAGAGGGCGAAAGTAAAAGTTCACTGTCATAAAGATGCTCAGCTGTTCTGGTTTCTCCGTCAAGCCAGGCGCGGTTGTTTTGAGCTTAGCAGACAGGCAAACGCAATGAAAAGTAAAAAAAACGGCAGTACAAACAATGACTAACACAGTGAAGGTATGAACATCAGGGTTTCCTGCAGCGCTATCTTGGCGAGGCGGCCGCCACGCCAAACTCACGCTACCGCCTCGCCAACATTCCAAAAAAAAAAAATCAATAAATAAAATAATAATAATAATAATAAAAAAGCACTTGCATGTTTATTTGACGTTAACACGCGGTTCTTTGTTGTTGCTTTCGCGTGTGCATATAGTGAATGGCAGGGCAAAAACACATGGAGTTCTCACCGTAAAGCGAGACTACTGAGCCTGTGTGTGCGGGCCGAGGGCTCCTGCAATTGCAAGTGCGGTATTTCCCCCACAGACCACCAGGGCGGCCGAGAAAACCTTTGTTCGACCTGAAATGACTCATTTAATCATCCAAAACGGTATGGAACACATTAATTAACTGAAAAATGTTGCATAGTATGTCTTTAAAATGAAATGACAGGTACATAAAAAAACATATCAAGCAAAACAATTACAGATAATTGAGGCCGTTTCGTATTCTTTCACTTTCAACTTAAACGCATTTAAGGATAAAAACTCAGTCAACTTCCAGTCTCTGTAAAAAAATACCATGCACAAGGAGCTGCGTAGCTAAAGGCTTTCTTCCCCAGCTCTGTGCGGGCAAAGGGAACAGAGAGCAACAGCTGATCGTTGGATCTCAGGGCATAAGACGCCACGCTTTTCTGTGTAACTAAGGTACAAATGTCCAACATTTGAAGACATGAAGAGGCTGTGAGCCTCTGCCGCCATGAGACCCGGTCTAGCTAAAGATGGCGTCACATGTCTGCATCAGCCGACAATCACTGCAGCCCAGACGCTCATTTAAATGCGTTGGGATTGTTGCAGCGATGTCGCGTTTGCAGCATATTTTGCGGCCCTGTGAAGTTTCTTTCTGCGTGCAACACACCTACAGCACAGAGAGCAGCTTCTCGTCTGCGCTGAAGTGATCTGGGGGGGGGCAAAGGGAAGCCGCTCCCGCAGACGGTTCAGACCCCTCCTTCGGCTCCGGCTCGGGTTCAGGCAAAGTTGATGCGTTTATTTTGGTTGAATCATTTTAGGAGCAGCTTGGCCCACGCCAGCCTCTGGCCATCAGCGCCGATCTGCGTTAGCACATCGATTCTATAATGCCTTGCGCGCCCATAGAGATTGGAGTCTGCAGTAGGAAGGGGGGGGGGGGGGTCTTGTCAGGGGTAATTTATCTCTACTGGAGAGGTTGAGGACCTGGGAATGACAATGACAGACAGTCCCTGCAGGAGCGAGTGTGGACGGTCGTGCTGATGATGTTAATATCACCTGTCATGTCTCCTTTTGCTCCCCTCTCTGCGTGTCGTGCTCGGCGCCAGGGATGAAGTTGCCGTCGCGGGTGCCCACTCAGGTGGACAGTGACGAGGAGCGCAAGTGGAACCAGACGGAGGACCAGGGCCAGGGGAAGAAATGCTGCGCCTGTCCAAAAACCGACAAGGAGCTCAAGAAGGAGAAAGAAGACATGGAGTACAGGAAAACCTTCGAGAACTACCTCCACAATGAAGTCTTTGAGATCAAGTAAGTCTTACATACAGGATGTGGTTTTTTTTTCTTTATGTACTAAAACGATCAGGTACATTGTTTTTGTTTTCTTCTTCTTTTGCCTCGTCTAGACACTCGAGACAGCGGCGGTCTGCGGTGGGCGTGGCCAACAGGACGCAGCCCTTCCTCACCACCGCCGCCAGCCCCAACACCAGCACGGCCGTCCCCGACGACGACGACGACGAGGAGGAGAAAAAGGAATACAACAAGACGACGGTCAAGGTCCACGCCAAGGAGTCCACGGTCATTTCCAACCTGCGACACTTCACCAGCTACCAGATCGAGATCCAGGCCTGCAACCACCCGACCGACGAGTCCCGCTGCAGCATGCCGGCCTACGGCAGCGCCCGCACCATGCCTGAGGGTAATTGGCCTACAAATGGTAGCTCATTACACACTTCTAGTCTACCCTTTTTAAACGCCGTCTAGGTTCTACACTGCAAAAAAGGAACTAAAAGTAAGTACAATTTTCTTAAAATTAGTATATTTTTCCTTGCTTTGAGCAGCTAAATAAGACTATTTGCCAATGGAATAAGAGTTTTGCACTTAAAATAAGAACATTTTATCTCCATCATCTTATTTCAAGTGCAGGGTATCTAATAATTAATTTTAGTGGTAAAATATACTCATTCCACTGGCAAATAGTCTTATTTACATGCTCAAATCAAGGAAAAATATACAAATTTTAAGAAGATTTTACTTACTTTTAGTTCCTTTTTTGCAGTGTAGTAACTGCTTTAGGGGGCCGCACTCGCCTAAACACACCACATCTCATTCAATACTGTCTTTCTGTCACGTTGAAACTACAAACTTCAATGTATTTTAATTGGATTTGACATAAAAATGACAAAACTGTGCATGATTGTGAAGCTAAAGGGAAAAATATGAATGGTTTTCCAGATTTAAAACTGCGCATTTATATGTTGCTTCTAGAATTTGTTTTAAGAAAAATACATAACCCATCTCAGTTGGGGAGGGGGGGGGGGTCTAGTTTTCTAGTTTTGCTGCAAGGTTTTCCAGCCTCTTACTGGTTCTAGCTGGACAGATATTTCCCAGATCAGTTTCTGAGTACTGAGACGCGCTCCCTGCAATACAATACAATACAACTTTATTAATAAAGCACTTTAAAAACAGCCCCGATTGATCAAAGTGCTGTACACCGATGAAACAAAACAACGAACAAACAAAATGCAGCAATTGTCGCCAGCTCTACCAAGCAGAAATACAATAAAACTATGACCAACTAATAAAGGATCAGAACAGTAAAACTAATAAGAAACAGATTACATGGTAAAATAAAATAAAAACCAACATCTCAAACTGAATTAAAAGCCAAGGAGAAACAACGTGTTGGGGTTTTTTTTTCAGCGTTTTTCAGGTCTGAATAAGTATGGAAACCTAAAATACTGCAGAGTTTAGGACAATTTTTTGAGTTCTTTCCGATCTCCAATCCTCGATGGCTGGCGTCCTGCAACTTTTACCTGTGTCTCTGTGTCAGCACACCTGGATCACATGATTGTGTCGTCCTTTGATTCGAGGATGTTGAACTTGGGACACATTAATAAGTTGCAGTGACTCCAGCGCTCCAGGACTGGAGTTTGAGACCCCCGATCTAGAAGCCAGTCTGCTCCTGGTATCATCGCCGCCACCAACAAAAGACCAGCAGCTCAGATTCACTTTGCTCAGCTCCAAACAATTTAATAAAAATAAAGGAAATTGTTCGTGCACAATCTTTTTTTTTTTTCTGCTGTTGTTTTCCAGGTTTCTAAGTTTAGAGAAAAATCAACGTTGGCGAGTTTTTCCCTTACTGTACCTTTTTTTTTTTTTTTTACAAGATAAATATATTTTGCCTAAACTACCAGAGTTTCCTTTCCCATATAAATAAAGTGCCTGCAGTGTGTTGCGGAGCCTGTGCTTATTTAGCACCAGTACATTTTGTTTTCACTCCCGACTGCTTTGCATGACTTAGAATAAAGTTCCAGCTCTTTATGGCGTGGCTGCATGATTGATTGAGGACACCGACCACAAGAACCATTCGTAAAAGAGCTGCTTTTGCTGTTTTCTGTTTGATTTAAGCCAAAACATTTGAAAAGACCGAGCTTTACCGGATAAAAAAACTGGGTTGTGTGCGTCTGTTTCATGGACCTAAAGTTACTCAGATGGTGAAGCGGGTCATCAGAACAGGGTTGAACCCTGGGATCTTTAAAGCCATAAATCTTAAGGAACGCCTGTTTCATCTAAATTGATATTATTGTCTCTGATCTGTTTTAAAATGTGTACTTTTAGTGTTTTTTAGCCTTAGCACTTCAGTTACACAGCAGAAACGGATTTAAAAATAAGTAAAATGTGCTTAAAATTAGTGTTTTTGGCCTAGATTTGAGCAGGTAAATAAGATTATTTGCCAATGTAATGAGTATTTTGACCCCTAAAATAAGATAATTAGTTATACTGCACTGGAAATAAGATCATGGAGATGAATTGTTCCTATTTTAAGTGCAAAAATCTTTTTCTATTGGCAGATAATTTTATTTACCTGCTCAAATCAAGGAAAAATACACAAATTTTAAGAACATTTTACTTATTTTTAGTTCAGTTTTTGCAGTGTAATGTCTTTGAACCGTCTGTAATGTGGACTTTAGAGCCACGAGATGTGAGGAAAATTGGTAGCTTTGATATTACAGGAAGCTGCAGTGACAATATAATTTACAATTAACCCACATTTTCCTAACTTTGTTTTTCTTCATTTACCATTACGCAACGTCCCAGCCCTCTCTGTGAGCTTTAGCAGCTCAGCCTATCAGGTGGAGGCATTCGAGGACAGGCAGAGTCCACCCTGAATAGCTAAATATAATATCTATGTGCATGACTTGAATTATAATATCGTGTCCCAGCTGTTCGTCATGATCGTGATAATGCACACACGGTATTGTGCAACATGCAAACACACTGTGCAGCCTTAGTCGACGTAAAGAAAGAGAATATTGCATACGAGTACAGAAAAATTATGGCACTTTGACGTGAAACATCTGCAGGGAATCTGAATGTCAGACGGTTGATTCTGAAAATCTTTGTTCCCCACAGATAAAGCTGACAACATCTTGGGTCCCATCACTCACGATGTTACAGAAAATACCGTGCACATACACTGGAAGGAGCCACAAGCTCCTAATGGCATCATTATTCTGTACGAGGTGTACTACAAGAGAGTGGGAGACGCCGAGGTAAAGACACGCACCCGAACGCCCCGTTGGCTTCACAGCCTTAGCGGACGTTGGCCGCAGCAACACCAAGCTGCGTCTTCTGTCTTCTCCATGAAAAACAGAGACTTTTAGCAATTAAGAATTCATGAGAGACAAATTAACTTTGTCCACAGAGCGCAGCAGCTAGCAGAGGCCATGCCTACGTGACGGATTTTGAAATTTGGTTGATAGTTGTTTGATGAACCCTAATGGAGGAGTAATTTTAGTCCTGCACTGTGTTTTAAACAAAACAGAGGGTTCATCTCGGAGGTTGGTGCCTTTCATTGCTGTAGAAAACATGTTTTTCAGCTGCACACCGGTTGTTTTTTCCACTGGGAAAACATAAAATATGAAGCATTTGGTCATTTTAGTCAAATTCATGTAAAAAAAATAATAATTTAATAACTCTGCACTGCCTTATCCTCCTTGCAGGAGCTGCCCCACTGCGTGTCGAGAAGCATGTACAAAACGTTCCGAGGCTGCAAGCTGAAAGTGATGCATCCTGGGAACTACTCGGTCAGGATCCGAGCTACGTCGCTCGCTGGAAACGGCTCGTGGACCGAGCCCTCGTACTTTTACGTCGAGAATCCCAGTAAGTGTCCGTGGCAGCTAGAACCGAGTATTTGGCGCCAGAGACGAGGCGCAAAAGTACAACTGTGGTTCAAAACGGCAGCAGTTCTCAAAATATGTGTCTGATACAGAACCAGAAGAGTTTATCAAAGTAGTCATCACATGACAAAAATGGGGAATTTTTATGAAACTCAAATATTTACTGTATTAACAAACATAAAATGCTTGGAGGTGAATCTTTACTATGAATCACAGAGCTAATATATATATATTTTTTATAACTACTGCATCTGAATACTGCTTCACATCTTTGTTAAGCAGCTCCTGACACCTGGGAGCAGCTTTTCCTGCCCCGGATGATTGGGTCTCGTTTCTCACTTCATCGCCGCTAGTATGCGTTTTTTTTTTTTTTTCAAATAAGCATTAAAAGCAACCTTTATGTGTTCTCTTAAAAATATATACAGCCCTGGTTAAGATTGTAAGGATTGTGCCGTCACATAAAGAATCTCATCTAGTTTTACCTCTTTAAAAATGAAAAATCAGAATGCCATCAGATTATTTTATATATATATATATATATATATATATATATATATATATATATATATATATATATATAATATATATATAATATATATATATATATATATATATATATATATATAGATATATATATATATAGATATATATATATATATATATATATATATATATATATATAGATATATATAGATATATATATATATATATAGATATATATATATATAGATATAGATATATATATATATATATATATATATATATATATATATATATATATATATATATATATATAGATGTATTTGTAGTAAAATATGTAGTAAAAGAATCTACGTTAGAAATGGACTTTTACATTAATGAGGTTTTTCATGATCATCGTTTGGAGTCTGAACCGACATCATTTATAAATCTTCTGGGTTTTCTCAGGTTATTCCCTACAGGTTTTCTTTTTTTTTTTTTATCAACTATGTCAGTGCTTACACGGGCTCATTCGTGGTATTGGTTTTAAAACCGGTAGAGTCACCAAGGTTAGAAACAAGCTGTAAATAAAAGCAAAAAGTGCTTTTAAGTTTTTGTTATACTTATTAAAGTTTTCATCCCTTGGTAGAAAATCCATTTCAATCCATTGTGTTTCATCAGAGATGTGTGAAATAGTTATTATGATTCAGAATGAAATAAAGCAGAGCGTCATTATTTGGAGCATGTAGGCGTATCTTCTCCATCGTGTTGTTATCACAGCAGCAGCGCTTGTATCCCGTCTTTTAGCGTCTCCTTTTCCCGCTGACACGTGACCGCATGTTTTCAAACAGGCGATCCCCTCTACGTCGTGAAGATCATCATCGGGCCGATCATCTGCATCGTCCTGCTGCTGTTCGTGGCCGCAGCGGGATTCATCGTGTTCAAGAAGAAGTACGCCTCTCTCTCTCTCTCATCCCTTTCTTTCTCCTTTTTAACGTTGTTTTTTTTCTTTCTTTTCTCCGTCTGAGCTCTAAAGGTGTTTGTTTTTGCTTCCTTTCAGCCAAACCCAAGGACCTAGCGGACCCATTTACGCCTCCTCGAACCCAGAGTACCTGAGCGCTAACGACAGTAAGCGACAAAGTTTGAGCCGTTGCATTGATATCAGAGGGGATGAGTTCACGGAGGGATTTTAGCACCTCATTCAGAGGGCCCCATTAACTGGGATAAATGGAGCTGAAATAATCAACGGCATCGGCTGCTGGTGTTTTCTGCTCGAGAGTTTCGCTTCAACAAAGCGGCTGATTCAGAGGGCTGATAAAGAAAAGCCGCCATCCACTAAGCGACACATATTACAGAAAAAAACTCATTTTCGCTGAATGTTGTGGCTCGTTTAGGAGCAAATTTAGGAGCAAATTAGACCACAATGCGACTCAGATGTGACGTGAAAGCCACCTGGTCTCCGTCTCCCACCAGGTGCGTGAGTGGATGTTTTATTTTTCTTAGGCAAGGAGGATTAAAGCGGCATCTGTCCTGTTATTGGCTGTTTCTGATCCACACCCCTCTGGATCGGATGGGGCTTGAGTGAGAATATGACAAGGATTCAGCAGCGCTTCCAAGTTTGTGTGTTCAGAATAAGCAGCACACTGCAAAAAGGGAACTAAAAGTAAGTCAAATTTTCTTGAAATTAATGCATTTTTCCTTGATTTAAGCAACTAAAAAGCGACTATTTGCCAATGGAATAAGATTCTTCCACTTAAAATAGGAACATTTCATCTCTATGATCTTATTTCAAGTGCAGTATATCTAATTATCTTATTTTAGGGGCAAAAACACTCACTCCATTGGCAAATAGTCTGATTTACCTGCTTAAATCAAGAAAAAATACATTAATTTCAAGAAAACTTGACTTACTTTTGGTTCCCTTTTTGCAATGCAGGATACCTGAAAAGCTTAGTCTGTAGGAGTCTTTTCACGCACAGAAAAACAACAAAAAACGTGTTTGAACCCAGTTTTACATAAAACTGAAAAGCCTCCAACCCTGAAGCACAAGGTCCTCGAAGCACAAACTGTTAAACTGTTTCATTCGTGTTTAAAAATGTTGTTTTATCAATTTTCTTCACTGCTAAAAATGGAACTAAAGTCAAGTAGAAATTTCTTAAAATGAGTGTATTTGTGCTTGATTTCAGCAGGCAAGTTTAAATGATCTGCCAGTGCAATAAGATTTTTGCGCTTAAAACAGGAACAACTCATCTCCAGCATCTTATTTCAAGTGCAGTTTATCTAATTATCTTATTTTAGGGGTCAGAATATTTCACCCATTGGCAGATAATTTTATTTACCTGCTCAGATTAAGCACAAATTCACAGATTTCAGTAAAATCTTACTTACTTTTAGTTCCCTTTTTGCGGTGTTTCTGATTATTGCATCTCAGATATTGCAGATGCATGAAATCAGCTCTGCAGGAAGCACTGAAATGTTAACGCTGGAATGCTTCCTGTTTTGTAAATCCTCTTCAGCCGATTCGATCTGCTCGCATTTTCGGATGTTGGCTTGCAGAACCGGACTACATCCTCGGTTTTATCCGCGATCAGCTCTTCGGTTTAAGTCAAATAAAAGATTAAAAGCCGTTCTCCCTGAGGAATGGTTGCGCTTAATCCGACGAAAGCCCCCTGCGATGAAGGGTTTGTGTTTCAGGAATGCGTCATAACATCTTAACTCCGATGAAACAAGCCCGAGCTTCTGCTCCGCCCGACACTTCAAAGCCTCCTCAGTCAATCTGACGCTAATTGTGTTTATAAAAGCTTGGGAAGATGCTCCGGCGCGGCCTGTCCAGACCTGCCGGCTCTTTTTCGACCTGCTTCGCGGTGCGCCTGCAAGCCCGAAGGCCCTAAAACATGAAACGGTGTTTGCAGTGTACGAGGAGGACGAGTGGGAGGTGCCCCGGGACAAGATCGCCATCTTGAGGGAACTGGGCCAGGGCTCCTTCGGCATGGTCTACGAAGGCATCGCCAAGGACATCGTGAAGGGCGAGGGGGAAACGCACGTGGCGGTGAAGACGGTGAACGAGTCGGCCAGCCTGAGGGAGAGGATCGAGTTCCTGAACGAGGCGTCGGTCATGAAGGCCTTCACCTGCCACCATGTGGTAAAGAGAGACGTGCCCATCTTTCTTTTTTTTTTTTAGTTTCTTTTTTCGCTGCTTGCCAGACTGCGGGGGTAACGGTGTCGTTTGCTCTCAGGTGCGCCTGCTGGGCGTCGTGTCGAAGGGCCAGCCGACCCTGGTGGTGATGGAGCTGATGACCCACGGGGACCTGAAGAGCTACCTGCGCTGTCTGCGGCCGGACTCTGAGGTAACTTTCAGTTTCCAGCAAGTTTCTGTGGGGGGGAAAAAAATAGATCACCCGTCCCAGCCCGTCTTTTAGAAATGCAAACAGTTTCTTTTATTATTGCGTCCCCTTGAAATTTCCCTTTAAATGTAACCTCAGAACTACAAAGGCGAGTCTGGGTCACCTACTGATGAGGTTTTCACTGATTTCTATGAAGACGGGGTCTTTGTGGACATAATTTATAAAGGGTAGATTCAACTCTGCAAGCAATGGAAAACCTTCATTCAGTTTATACACTGCAAAAACATGACTAGAAATAAGTAAAGTTTTCTTGAAATTTGTGTATTTGTCCTTGACTTGAGCAGCAAGTTTACACGATCTGCCAATGGAATAAGATTTTTGCACTTTAAAATGGGATCAACTCGTCTCCATCATCTTGTTTCAAGTGTAGTTTACCTAATTATCTTAATTTAGGTGTAAAAATACTCATTCCATTGGCATATCATCTTATTTACCTGCTCAAATTAAGGACAAATACACTCATTTCAAGATTTTTTTTACTTATTTTTAATTAAGTTTTTGCAGTGTAGGCATGTGAACCAGAGGTGATGTGATGTTGCTGCACATCCGTAGTTTCTACCGTCAGTGCTGGGAACCGCTGTCCAAATGGGCCTGATGGTGTCCTGGCAGCCTGACGAGACGTAGGCTGATCAGATATCCGTCTGTAAAACCGAACATCTTGAGCGTAAGTCGCTGGTTCTTCATGGAAGCAAGGATGACGGACCGGGAATTATGTTGCTCAAAAGCACACTCTGTAGTCTGTCTTTGATTTCAGCGGTCCATCCTAACCTGACCCTTCGTTTTTGTAGTGGAGGCAAACGTATCGGAGCAATAGCTTAAAGTCTATTTATCTTTAGAAATTACCCTCCCTACGATATCAATCAACTCCTCTTCTGCTTAATTTTTCTTCATGTGACCCTCCGTCTCATCTGCCCCAGTGTTTCTTTTAAGGGGAACCTTTATTTTCTTCAGGTTTTAGTTCGTCCAGTTTCATTTTCCTCTCTGATGGTTAAAAGCTTTTTTTTGTTGTTGTTTTCTTTGCATTGAATGTTTTAATTACTGTTTTTTTTTAAAGCATATTTAAATACCCCAGGAAACAGGCTAACCTTGGCCTGCAGGCTCCCTGTAGGGTCAGGTATTTAAAATCTGTCTCATGCCTCTCAGAATAACCCCGGGCGTCCGCCCCCCACCCTGAAAGAGATGATCCAAATGGCCGCCGAGATCGCAGACGGCATGGCTTACCTCAACGCCAAAAAGTTTGTCCACAGAGACCTGGCGGCCAGAAACTGCATGGTAGCACAGGATTTCACGGTCAAAATAGGAGGTGAGTTTTCTAAGGCTCTGAAGCCTTTTGGCTATGCTTGGAGTCAGCGTGTAGCAGTGAAAGCTTTCTGACGGTGCCCCCTGGTGGCCGTATGGAGAGACACGGCCTCATGAGGTCTGGAAGATGTTTCTATTTACAGTGCCTTGCTAAAAGGCTCCTACCTCTGCAACTTAGTCACATTTTGTCCGGTTATAGCCACAAATGTGTTTTATTGGGATTTGACGCAACAGACCAACACAAAGTGGTGCATGCGCCCGTTCTTTCTTGCACGATAGCTCAAGCTCATTCAGATCGGATAGAGAGCGTCTGGTAATATTTGTTTTTAAGTCTTGTCACATCGTCTCCATCTGCTTTAGATCCGGATTTTGACTGGACCCTTCTAGCATTTCGCTCTAGATGGATTTCTGTTCGAGTTGTGATTGAAGATTTAGAAGAACAGCACCTCTGTCTTATGTTTTCTTCAGCCTGTACTCTGGATTTTTCCTCCATCCACCTTCCCATCAACTCTGACCAGCTTTCCTGTCCGCGCTGAGGAAAATCCTCCCGTTTGATGCTGCAACTTCGATTTTGCGCCCCAGAGATAATGTGTTAGCATAGTTTATTTCAATGTTGGCCAAAAAGTTGGATTTTGATCTAATCTGGCCCTTCACACTGCAAAAAGGGAACTAAAAGTAAGTAAAACATTTCTTGAAATTAGTATATTTTTCCTTGATTTGAGGAGCTAAATAAGACTATTTGCCAATGGAATAGGATTTTTGAACTTAAAATGGGAACAATTCATCTTTAAAATAAGATAATTAGATATCCTGCACTTGAAATAAGACAATAGAGATATATTGTTCCAATTTTTAGTGCAAAAATCTTATTCCATTGGCAAATAGTCTTATTTACCTGCTCAAATCAAGGGAAAATACATTGATTTCAAGAAAATTTCACTTACTTTTAGTTCCCTTTTTGCAGTGCACCCACATGGTTTCAAGTCCCCAGCCTGTCGTTTTATGAAGCTCTGTGAGATGTTCGATGCTCTGGATGTATTTATGCCCCAACACTGATTTAAACGTCTCCACAACTTAAGCGCTTAAATAGAAGACAGCTAAACTTATTCTTTTGTTTTATGAAGGTGTTCCCCCGCTCATCCAAACGCTTTCTTCAGTTTGTAACATGGGTTGAAAGTATCAGGCCTTCTGATTTCTTCACAGAGGCGCTAACTTTATATTGTGATTAAATTAAACATACATGGACTTCGTTTACTAATTGGGGGACTTCTGGAGGCAGTTAAGGGTAAAATGTATTCACTGTCCCTCCACTTGACAATTCTGCACCATTTTCTGTTGGTCTATTACATAAAATTCCAATAAAATACTTAAAAGTTTATGGTTTTAACTTGAGGGAAACGTGAACTGTGTCTAAGGCAGCGTATCACCTGTCATTCGACCTATTTGAGTTGCAGCATAGATGAACTTTTGGTTTTCAGGTTGGTTTCCAAGCTGGTTTTTGTGTTATGATGTTGCACACTCAAACTTTTTTGGAGGCCATAAGCAGCACATAATGGTGACACAACACTCTGGATGCTTTAAAGGTACATAGCCACGCTATATGCTTATAAAAAAAGACCAAAAAGCAGTTTGATCATGATAAAATAAAGTTTTATACACCAATCCTCCATCCTGATAATGTTTTGATGGTCATTTTTGTGGATAAAAATAGCCCAAGCAACAATGTGGCGCCATCTAGTGACAGTATCACAGAACTATCACAATGCTGGTTTGCTTAATTAATAAATCACTTATAAATGATGTCAGACCGAGCCTGACCGTCTGCATTGGCTCGCAATAAAGCGGCAGCTCAGCGTGATCGAAGACCAACCGTTATTAATTAAATACTCTGATCTACAGCAACTTTAAGAGCCTCATATCAGAACATTTACTCACGTCAATCAACTCTGCGGTCCTATCTGAGCCTCGGCAGGTTTAGCATAAGAATTTGTTGGTAAATAAAGCCTCTCATGTTTATTTCTAATAACAGAGGAAGTACGTCACTGCACATGCGCAGCAGGGGTTAAAACAAGGAAGCGGATATAAATTAAGCAAACCGGCATTATGATAGTTATGCGATACTGCCTCTACATGTCGCCACATTGTTTATATTTGTTAATCGTGCCCGAGAGCGGATTATCTTTCTGCTCAAAAATGACCATCAAAACACTATCAGGATGGAGGCTAACTGTATATAACCTTATTTTATCATGATCAAACACTTTTTAGTCTTTTTTAATCTTTTTTTATAAGCATATAACATGGCTATGTACCTTTTAAAGCATCCAGAGTGTTGCGTCACCACTATGTGCTGCTTATGGCCTCCAAAAAGTTTGAGCGTGCAACATCATAACACAAAAACCAGCTTGGAAACCATCCTGAAAAGTATATTATACGGCTATGCACCTTTTTTAAGAAGCAGAAAAACAACAGCAGTGATGCTGAGGATTAATTTCCGGCTTAGAAAGTCCTTCTGTGCGTCCTGGACTGTGGCTGAAAACCAAACTTTTCTTCCCAGACTTCGGCATGACGAGGGACATCTATGAGACGGATTACTACAGGAAGGGAGGGAAGGGCCTGCTGCCCGTCCGGTGGATGGCCCCGGAGTCTCTGAAGGACGGCGTCTTCACTGCGCATTCAGACTGCTGGTACGTAAAAAACCACATGTTTAACTCACATGTGGCTCAAAGAACCACCTCACCCCCCCAGGGGCTGAAATAACAACCCGTAAGCCAGGGGCAGTTCTAGACAGGGGCCAACAGGGGCCCATGCCCCTGTAGAAATGGTCCTGGCCCCTGTTATGGCCCCTGTACTAAAGACATGATATTAAATACACTTCTCAGAATTATTTGCAATGGCAAAGAAACCATAACTGATTGGTCACTTTGACCAATATTATTATTATTATTTTTTTACCTATACAGTTTTACTCTACTTAAAAAGAATTTAAAACTTACGATTTGACGGGAGTTTTTCTTCCCACTGTCGCTTCATGCTTGCTCAGTATGAGGGATTGCAGCAAAGCCATGTACAATGCAGATGACTCTTCCTGTAGCTCTACGCTTCTCCAGGAGTGAATGCTGCTTGTCAAGACTTTGATGCAATCAACTGGTTTCCTTATATAGGACATTTTTGACCAATCTGTATAATCTGACCCAATCTGTGTAATATGATTGAACTTGATTTTGTAAAGTGCCTTGAGATGACATGTTTCATGATTTGGCGCTATATAAATAAAATTGAATTGAATTGAAGATGTTTCACGTTTAGCTTTAGCCATATTGAGCTGGGGGCAAAGTTTTCAACTGCTAGATCAGGGGTCTGAAAACTGCAGTTCCAGAGCCACAAGTGGCTCACTTAATATTATTCCACAGTTAAATATTGCCATTTTATTGTTGTTTTTTTTATTTTTTTTTGTTCTGTGCCCCTGTGAAAAAACACTGGCCCCACCTTGGGCCCCCCTGGTAAATTTGGTCTAGAACCGCCACTGCTGTAAGCACAGGCGGTGCTGTTCACTGTGGCCTCTGACCGTGCACAGACAGATTTAGTCCGTCAGGTGTCTAATCAGTCTGTCCCGCCCCTCCCGTGTTTACCAGGTCATTCGGGGTGGTGCTGTGGGAGATCAGCACCCTGGCCGAGCAGCCGTACCAGGGCCTGTCCAACGAGCAGGTCCTGAAGTTCGTCATGGACGGAGGCTTCCTGGACCGGCCGGACAACTGCGCCGACAGACTGTAAGCCTGTTCATCACCAGACACAATGGTTTTACCCTGCCAACATCAAGCTGGGGCTCTTAAAGGCATACTATGCAACATTTTTCAGTTAATTAATGTGTTCCATACCGTTTTGGATGATTAAATGAGTCATTTCAGGTTGAACTAAGGTTTTCTCGGCCGTCCTGGTGGTCTGTGGGGGAAATACCGTACTCGCAATTGCAAGAGCTCACGGCTCGCACTCACAGAAGTCTCGCTTTACGGCGAGAACTGTGTTTTTGCCCTGCCATTCACTATATGCACGCGCGAAAGCAACAACAAAGAACCGCGTGTTGACGTCAAATAAACATGCAAGCACATCGAGTTTTATTATTATTATTATTATTATTTATTTTTATTTTTTTATTTTGGAGAGACACTACCGCCGCGGCGAGGCGGCGGCGGCGGCTGCGGCTTGGCGAGGCGGTGGCGGTAGCGTCTCGCCAACATAAAAAAATAAATAAATAATAATAATAATAATAAAACTGGCGAGACGGCGGCCACGGTCGTGGCTTGGCGAGGCGGCGGCCGCCTCGCCAAGATAGCGCTGCGGGAAGCTTGATGTTCATACTTTCACTGTTAGTCATTGTTTGTACTGCCGTTTTTTTCCACTTTTCGTTGCGTTCGCCTGTCTGCTAAGCTCAAAACAACCGCGCCTGGCTTGACGGAGGAACCAGAACAGCTGAGCATCTTTACGACAGTGCACTTTTACTTTCGCCCTCTGGGGGGAGCCTCGCTGGAAAATCAACCCCGGTTGCATAGTATACCTTTAATGTTTTTGTTTTTTTTTAAAGCAGGGCACCGATCCGGGTCCATTATAAAAAGGGCATTTTAAAAGTCGTTTAGAAGAGTTTTAGCGCAGTAAGGCGAGCGCTCACTCTCCCCGTCTCCTCCCCCGCAGACACAACCTGATGCAGATGTGCTGGCAGTACAACCCCAAGATGCGGCCCACCTTCCAGGAGATCATCGAGATGATGAAGGACGACCTGCACCCCTCCTTCCGGGAGGTCTCCTTCTTCTACAGCGAGGAGAACAAGCCGCCAGAGAGCGAGGACTTTGACCTGGACATGGAGAACATGGAGAGCATCCCCCTGGACCCGTCGTCGTACTCGCAGCGGGAGCAGTGCTCGGACAGGGACGAGGCCTCCTCCGTGGGCCTGAGGGGCAGCTACGAGGAGCACCACATCCCCTTCACGCACATGAACGGCGGCAAAACCAACGGACGGATACTGGCCCTGCCGCGCTCCAGCCCGTCCTAACACCACTTTGACGCTTACAGAATAAAAGTCTATTTTTGTTCTCATTTTATATAGAGATCTCACTTCTATCACTTTGTCCTCAGAAGTCCCTCAACACATATCTCAGGACCTTTATTTTTCTCTCCAGATGCCACAAACACACACACACACACTACAGCGAGTCCACGCACGGACGCCACGAGACACTTTTTTTGTATTTAAGGACGGACCTCCTGCTTCTGTTGTTCATGATTGTACTTTATATACTGTAAATAGATATATATATATTGCCAATGTTGTTGTAGACTGGGTGGATTTTTTTTATTTTTTTTTGGATTCAACTGTGAAACAAACTCTTGACAAACAAGAAGGCTGCTAAACCCACTGTCCCTCGCTTCGTCGCAGGCCGTGTCCCTCCTAATCAGCCCCCCCTCCCTCCCCCCGCCCCGGGATGCTACGTTATGGGGAATAAAAAGTGCCCTTCTCTTTTTGTCTGTGGCCTACGGCGGCTGCCACGGAACCGAGTCTTTGTCTATAATGCGTGGACGGCGGACTGAGAATGAAATGAACACAAAAAAGACTGCTGGATGATCCAAAGACGGTCCATCCGGGAACAAACTCAGATCCACTGGAGAAGCTGGTTGAAGTGGCTTACCTCCTCACACTGCAGTATTCCAAAAAAAAAAAAACACACACACACAAAAAAAAAAAAAAGGCACACAGGATAAACACAGGACTTATTTTGGGTTCTGTTTTTTTTCTTTTTTATTTATTTACATGTCTCTTATCCCCCCCAACCCCTCCTATTTTTCCTCCCCTCTTGTGTATTTTGAGTTTTCACATTTACAGCTGAAGGATATTTAAACTGTTTTCAGAAACATGTTGGCAAGCAGGTTCGTCAGATTTTACCAATAGCTGCTTTGTTGGTATATTTTAGTGGGTATAGAAGTTAAATATAAATATATATATATATATATATATATATTAAAAAAAAATCTTTTATTGACGTTTTTGTACATAGTGGATATGTTGTCATTCTTGAGGTATTTCTGGTTAGATAAAGTTTTTACATGTTAGTCTTTTATGTTTTTTTTTTTGTTTTTTTTCTAATCCAGAAAATCTTTTGCTAATTAGCTTTTATTTTTCTTCTGACTCATGATCAACCAACAGCACTTGGTCTTTTTACCGTGCGATGCCCGGGAGGAGGATAAGGAGGAGGAGGAGGAGCGTTTGGCGTCTTCAGCTTTAAAATGTCTGCCCATCATATCGAGATCAAATAAAAATAGTGCTGTAAATAAAGCAGCAAGGTGCATTTGTGACGAGACTGTTTATTTTTTTCTGTGCCTGCGTGCTCAGACTGTGTGGACAAAGGGAATTCGCTACGTTACGATACATATTTGACTGGATAGATTTTCCTCAATATTTTTGAGTTCCAAGTCTTTGAGGTTGGAAGGCCTCATGGCCATCACCCTAATCTTTAGCTCCCTCCATATGCCAACATTAATGATATTAGCCAGGATATGAAATGCTTGTTGGCCATTTTAAAGTAGGAAATTATGACAACAATGACAGCTAATTTGACAACAAACAAAAAAATAAAGAAAGAGATTGACAACAAAGAAGCAACGCTTTATCGTAGCCCAGCAAGGACCCAATCCAACCTATTAAAAAAAGGGAAAGAACGTAGCGAAGTATCCAATAGATGGACTAACTTTTGGTATCTTATGCAACAGGATGCAACATGCCATTAGGGTTTTTTTCTGCATGGGATTTTTTTATTTTACTTTTGCACAACTCTCTCAAAATCTCAGCACACGTTTTTATTCAACCGGAGGTATAGAGACTTTATTCTGTTCTTTTTGAGCCGTTCTGTTGTAGATGTGGTTGCCATGTTTGGGATCACGTTACGTTTACGATCCAATTCCAGCAAAGCTTGACTCCATAGTGCTATAGAGAACCCAGGAACCAAAGTAAGAAGTGTCACAAACCCAAGATGGAGGATTAAGCCGGGATTTTCCAGATATCCTGGCTGAATTTAGCCTTGGCTTATTCTGTACAGCTAGCCTGCTCCAGACCAGGCTGACAGCCATGCTTAGTTAATCCTTGTTTTGTCAGTGTTTCAGTTTTCTGAGTTCTATTTTTTTTTTATCAGCCTGTATTAAAATACCACTGATGCATATTCAGTCAAGTACTATTTTTTTAACATGATGATGGTAGCCTATACCGTTAAGTTTATAATTATCCATATGGGCATTTTTACTGTTCAATTGTCTTTTTGAAGACTGCTGCTGTTCTGCGTTTGACAGAAAGGGCTTTAATAGGCCCTTTCATAGCAAAGGTGCATTGCGACATTTTCTGCGCCACATCAAATTTGGTGACTTTAGGGGACGCCGTTTCGCTGCTTTCTCCAGAACAAAGTAGTGCCCCCCCTAAAGTGCACAAACCCTATATTCAAACTCGCAGACCCAAAGAAAAAAAAAATACAAATCATAGGATCCGGGTGACGTAACAACTGTGAAGGGAAAGAGTGTGATATTGTTTGGTATGTTTTATCATAAATAGATAATTTTGTTTCGTATCTGGTAGACGTGCCGGTGAAGGTTCTCAGTCATCCAGGTCATGGTCATTCCAAAAAAAGGTAAAAAACAAAGCAACTGGACTTGTTTTCCGTAGTAGAAGACGTTTCGCTTCCTCTCCAGGAAGCTTTCTCAATTCAAAAAGTCTGGAGTAATGTGGAGTACCAAGCTTTATACTAATTGCCAAACAATGACCTTGTAATGGCTTAGATAACATGCAAGTTCTAACAGAAACAGGTCCACCCCTTAGTAATGGGCGGTCGTTAAAGCCATTAAACCAGCAGATTGGACCGAAACTGGTCCACACCTCTGTAACGAGGAGTCGTTAGGGTTGTTATTGGCTTGATTTAAAGGAACAATGTTTTAATCACCTGAATGAGGGTGAGAGTTAAGGTGATGATTGGCCGGAATTAATTCTATAGCTGTGTTGTAAGTTTTTGAGAGTTGGAACCTAAGGCCTCCTCCTCTGTTTAAGGTTGTCTTTTCTCTCTTAACGTAGATGGCTTCCTTCACACCCCTTTCAAACCATCTGTCTTCTTTGTCCAAAATGTGAACATTTTGGTCCTCAAAAGAGTGTCCTTTGTCCTTAAGGTGTAGGTGGACAGCAGAGTCTTGACCTGAGGAGGTAGCTCTCCTGTGTTGAGCCATGCGTCTGTGGAGAGGTTGTTTGGTTCTGGTATCTGGTAGATCTATCCTACATTATAACCTCTTTCAACTTTTACATTCTGTGTTTATTGTTTTTAAATGCAAACATTGTTTGTATTATTAATCATTAATGCCGCCATTAAAATCTGACATGAGGGTAAACGTGGCTTTGCAAAGACTGTCTCCTGAAAGAGTTTCGTCCCTCTGTCGCTTTTCTTTCAGGACTTGTGGAGGGGTCAGCGAAACAGCGCCCTCTAGAGTCCCGGAATGTGATGGGCGCGTGAAAATGAGTGTAACACCAGTCTATCACATAGGCAGCTCCAACCGTACGCAGCTCTCTTCCTTTATACTAGCAGCACAGCTTCAATCCCCTTTATAAGCCTCAATCAGGAGATGTTGCCCGTTTAGTTTTAAGTATGGCGCACACAACTCCTCCATCGTGTCATCTGTGAACCTGTGATTGACTGCACGGTCTGCTGAAAACAGTTGTGGACACGCATTTACCTGAATTACTTAAATCTGGCTTGACATAGTCGCACCTCCTGAGCCTGGATTGGCCTTCGTTAAATGGACAAAGCCAGGATGGTCTGAGCCTGGCTTTGTCTCTTATCCTGGATTTCTAAATTCTGCTTTTTAAAAAAAAAAAAAAAAAACAGCCCTCTGGTCCTGTGGCTAAGATAAGATAAGATAGTCTTTATTGATCTCACAATGGAGAAATTCACTCGTCACATCGGCTCATACAAGAAGGTGCAGAGTAGGGAAGGTGCATTCAGTTATATACAGTGAATCTTCATATCTACAGTGGATCAAAAAGAATACCAAAAAAAAAAAAAAATACAAAAACGAAATAGGAATGGGCATATGATGTCTTATTTACATTCATAGTGGTCTATATTTATATAAACATATATATATATATATATATATATATATACTTATATATATACATATATCTATACGCCTACATACATACGTATCTACACGTATATATGTGCATATATATGCATAACAAGCCCAAAACCATCACCTCTCCTCTCATTTGTCCAAACAACAGGTTTTGAGCTCTACTCAGATGCAGCTTTGCAAACCAAAGTGGTGCTGGTATTTTCTTTTTGACAGAAAACACTTGTACTGTCGTGTTAACCATGATAAAAGAAGGCTTGAGGAGCACATGGGTCGTTTTCCTGGGATAGGATTTTGAACTTGTTTAATTGTTTCCACCGGTGAATAACCTTCAGCGTAAAACGATGGAGTGACTTTTATTTAAAGGCTGCCTTCTGACCATTCCCTGGTTGTTGAACCAACAGGAGCTTCTGTGACGTCATTGCTGATGTTTTTTCCACCTTGACGTTGTGTTGACGCATTCCTGTGTGCTCCAGGCTGTCAAACCCCTAAAACTCCTGTGTTTTTATGGAGGTGTTCTCAGTTGCTGATGATCATTTAACCAAATGCATCTGACAGGCAGCACCTGGTTGCAGTTTTTCTTCTTTCTCCGGTGTCACCAGCGAGGGTGTACTTAATACCCCCCATTACTTTAATCAAAGTGCATGATTGATTATACAAGAGGTCAATTCAAGCTTTGCCAGATATCTACCAGCGCTTATAAATCATTTCATAAATTATCCCAATTGAAACACTTTAATAATCCCAGAGGGAAATTATGTATGCTGCAGGCACTCAGCTAAATGCACATCTGAAAAAGAATGTGTGCAGTTTATATTTAAATAGATTTCTTTAAAAAGTCCTAAATAGGAAAATCTCAATAAGGCTTTTTTTTTAGCTGAACAATATGATACAGTTTTTGAATTTGTTTTAGAATCATTTCCAGCTGTAACAAAGTCATGTTGGGGGGGAGAGAAACACCAAATATTGAATTAAAAAACAATTAAATGTTGGCCTTTAGCCTCTAAACAGCAAGAATACCTGTCAGCGAACTGTTGGGAGTTACCAAATTAATTGTAAAGATATTGATCTGAAGCCCAGAGTAGCTTTAATCACATTATTTTCCTTTTATTTCCCTTCATTTCTAACGATTAGAATATTACCAATAAAAAACTAAATAATAAGCAAGAAAATAAACTGTACAAAGCAGAAAGGGGTTCAGTGGTGAGAGGACTGGATGAGGCTGGAATGAAATGCTTTCTAGGAAGCGTGACAGCGCCACCTGCTGTTTAAAATGGAAATACACTCCATGTGATGAAACCAAAGAGACGCTCATTAGAGGCGACAGAGGGACAGAAATTTGAAATATTTGATTACTTTAACGCAGAATTACCACTCTATATTTCACTAAAGGGTGGCAATATAAACAGCAAATCTTATATAAAAGAGAACTAACTTTAATTAGAAAATACCCTCGATTTTCCCACACTGCTGCACCACCAGCAAAGTGCAAATTTACAACTTAAGAAAAAAAAAACACAATATTTAATAAAACTCGCAGACTCAAGAGTTGAAAGCAGTGCAAAACAGAGGTGGGTGATTTTAAGAAATGTGCAACGCGTGTATATGTACTGTATATTTCTGCATAAAAACACCTACAAACTAATTACAAGAGTGAAAAAAATAATAATTAAACTTTATTGATCTCACAATGCAGACATTCACTTCTGCATCTTCACCCATCCCCTTGTGGAGCAGTGGGCTGCCACTGTGCCGTGCCTGTGGAGAAATCTGGGGTTAAGGGTCTTGCTCAGGGAGCCAGAGTGCAGGCAGTGGGGATTGAACCAGGCACTTGGAACCTTCTCAGAGCGCACTGCTCTAACCACTAGGCCAGCACTTCCTCCAAATACTGCTAGTATTCCCCCAAATACTGCTAAAAACAGCAGGGACGATGTAAAAATTGTATTGGGCTTGTTGGGAGCAGCTGCGAGGGTTACAGAGCAGCTGCTGGGAGGAAGGATCTGCGACAGCGCTGCTTTGTGCACCTAGGATGCAGCAGTCTGCCACTCCAGCTCTGCAGCAGCTTCATGGGGAGCGAGACGCTGCTGTCCAACAGTGATGTTATTTTTGATGAGCTATGCTAACATGCAGATCAGCTGCTGCTTCAACAATCTACACCAGAGGTCTTCAACCTGGGCGGTGGTCACGAGATATAGTCCCACATTTTACGTTCCGGTCCAAACGTTCATGGCAGCGGTGCCGAAATGTCAGTTTTTTTAATGATTTTCAGCAACTTTCCCATCATGTTTGCAGACTTGGCAGACTTGTGCTGAAACGTGAGAAGCTGCTCCACGTATTGTAAATTTATTGTATCAGGATGCTTCAATATTGCCATCACAAAGACCTCATGGTGTTCACCTTTTCTTCTCCAGACAAATGATTTTTCAGATGCTGTCTTACTCGCACACATCTTTTCAGCACTGGATTGAAATCCATGTTTGACGAAACAATTGTACACATGGTACTGATGTGGAAGGAGGACCCTGCAAAGCCTCTTCGCTCTTCAAGGGGGTCCTAGACAACAAAAATGGATGAAGACCCCTGCTCTACACCATAGTAAATGGCTGATGTCACCAAAGAGTAAAAAAAAAAAAGGTATGCAGGGTCTCCTACCCACAGCTTACTCAACAAGACTCAATACTGATGAGACATGTGGACACCTGAGGTCCAACCTGCACCCACTGAAGTTTCCTACACCAACGAAATCTAGCTTTTTGACCCCAAAGTAAAACAATTATCACATTTTTCACAGGAGGTAGTAACAATGTCTCTGATCACGACTCTGTGCTTCTTTCTGTGGGAAAGTCCGATCAAAATTGCAAGTCTTAACAGTTTTGCGTTACAGAAGAGCGCCTTATTTTACAAATAAAATGTCAGAATTGTTGCAGGTTACATCTGGACAAAGTATCGAAGTGCAAATACCTTCTTACATTCTGATTATATTTTTAAATTATATATATCCAAATAAATTTACAAAAAAGTGTTTCAAAATCTTAATTTTTGTAAGTACACAAAATATTTAATAATAATGTACTCAATTTTGCAAGTTTTGTTGACTGCAAAGTGAATATACAGGACACACACTGCTGTTAATATGGTTTAAATGGTTTTAATCAGGTACACAATGAGATCATTATAATTTATTGGCTTTAATCCAAATAGTATAACAGAAAAAAAAAATCTATCTGGTAGGAGTACGAAAATAAAGATAAAATAAGGTTCAATAACCTTATGTTACTGCGTACATACTTAAGTTGATACTGTCAACAATTCTCCAATGAAATCTTATTTATTATTATTATTATTAGTAATAGTAGTATTACTATTATCATTATTATTATTATCTTGATTTGGATGTATTATTGGACTAATTTAAAGCCGAAATATTAAATATATCTTCAGCTTTAGTGGACGCATAAAGGTTTTGTTTCAAAATGGACAGATCTTTGTAACTCATATTAATTTTATGCGTCCTGTTAAAATTCCACTGCCATCTAAAGTAATCCCAGAGCATAATGCCGCCACCATCATATTAATTTGGATTCCTACAATTGCTGGTAGGTGTAAAATTAAGAAGACTGGATGCTGAAAAAGATTTCAGAAAAGGATTAAACAAAGTATTGGTTTAGGTTTGTGCACATTTATGGAACGGTGTTATAGTAACTTTTTTTAAATTGTCTTTCTTTTTTATGAGATGTATTTTTTCCCAGTTTGGTAAAGAATAAATGTAAAATTATAGATGGAAAATCTTTTGGCTTATCATGTTATCTTATTACTGTACATATTTGAGAGCAGTCGTATATCTTTGCTTGTTTTCAAATACTGGATAACTCCAGAAGTTTTAAATCTACAAGTTTTAGTTTGTCAAAAAGTTAGTTTTCCACACCTTTCACTGCATCAGTATTAGTTTATGTTTATGTTGTCTTTAAGGTGTTTCTATGATATCCTGGAACTCAATAGGAAGTGTTTTAGCAGTCTCGGTTTAGATGTACATCAAGATTCTGCAAAGGGACAGTAGGTTCTCACTAAAGATCTTAGGCGTTTACTTACCGTAGATCAAAATTGTAAAAATTGTTGAACCCTGTGTCACTTTTATCTGTGAAAGGCATCCCATCCTGCTGGGAAAAAAAACTATTGCTCATCATTAAATTGTTTCTGGATCCTCTGACAAAATTGTTCCAACATTGGGGCGACTGTGGTTCTCTGTGGGTAGAGTAGTCATCTTGCAATTGGAGGGTTGTGGGTTTGATTCCTCCTGTTTCCTGACTGCAAGTTGCCTACCAATTGATATGCGTGTGACTGGGTGAATGCGGCTACAATGGTCACTGTAACCAGAAAAACATTTCATAAATCCAGTCCATTTACCATTCCTTAACGCTTTTCCGATTATACACTTCATTCATCTTGATACTTGCTGGACTTTCCGTGAAGTTCTTAGTGGTTTAATAAATGGTTTACTTGGGTGCCATGTTGCGAGTGGCGGCATCCTTTCCTGTGATGCCACAGTACAAAGAAAAATGACATCTGCTCTTCTAATTCAATCACAGGGATACCAGCTGCCATGTCCTGATCAACACTTCCCCTTGAGCTGTTGATAAGATCATTGAAACAATGCTTGTGCTATTTAAGCTGAAGGGGGGGGGGGGGGGGGGGGGTTGTGATTAACTTAATTTTTAATGCATTTCTGGATTTCAACTGATCAGTCCTCATGGCCACCATCAAAACCGATGCAACAAATACGGGGGGAAAAAAACTAAATTTCTGTCAATCTCAAAGCTCGTGGGCATGACTGTAAATAAATTGAGTAGAACCTGTTCATAATCTGCTCCAAACATGAAAAAGGACAGAAACTACCCGATCTATTAGATTTAAATTAAACAGCAGGATATCATGCACCCAGTTTTAATATAATTTAGAATAACCACCCCCGGTGACGTTAAAATAGAAAATTGTGTGCAATTATTATCAGTAACTGAGGACAACTTTGAAGGCCGAAGTCAAGAATGTCGAATAAATAAATACACAAACGTCTTGCCATACCTCATTCTAAAGAGCGTTGTTTGGCAAACACAAGCATTGTGATGCGTTCACGGACCAGAGATTCACTCTATTCAGAGAAGGAAGGGCTATGATACTTGGAGAGAGAGAGAGGAGGCTGGGATTTCTCTTAAAACACTCCCTTCATCTTCCAGCCCCATTTTTTTTATTTGTGCACTTGTTCCTCCCACGGTGTCTTCGCTGTTTTGTTTTTCTCTTTCTGTTTGGTGGGCGCTGTGTACAGATAGGCTACAAACCTGCTCCCTTTATTTCGCCTTAAAGGAAACAGAAAGTTGGGCTTCGCCTTCGACGCGTCCTGCTCCAGGTTTGATTATTCACACAGGTAAGAACAGGGGACTGCTTGTTTTTTTATTTTTTATTTTTTTATTTTTTTTGTTTCTTTTAAGGCAACTGTTTGCAGGTTTCTGACGTTGACGGACTGAGCTGGTTAAGTTAGAGAAAAACGTAAAGTCGTCACCTTTTGAGATTAAAACCGAGTTTTTTTTTTTTTTGTTGTTGTTTTTTTGTTTTTTTCTAAACTCGACATGAGCTGGTAGAAGACATTATTTCTCAGACAGGCTGGTTTAATTTCACAGAGCGTGTCGGTGTTGTGGGTGAAACTTCGCCTCCTGCCGTGGGGAAAGCGTCGGGCTGCCGCCGCTCCCATGCTTCCAGGTGTCTCTCCGCTGAGCTCATCGTGACACTTTAGTCCGTGAGAAATGTCATGAATCACGGTCAGAAACTCTCACCTTGGCGTTCCTAACATTCCCGTCCCACCGCAGCACGCAAGTCCGCTCGTCGTAGTCTATGCTCTTCCTCCTCATCTTCCTCCTCCGCAGCTTTCCCGTGGAAAATGCATGAAAACCAGTTCGCTTCATGAATGTTTCTTGCTAAAAAAAAAAGCCTCTTTAACTTGTATGCATATCTAAAAGTGCTGCTTACAGTGCCTTGCAAATTAATTCCTACCCTTTGTTGACATTTTTGGGACAAACACAAACCTCAGTTAACTTGGACAAATAAAAATCTGAATAATGTGGCGTGCAAATGTGCCTGCTAGAGATTATCTACTCTGTAGCGCCTAATAAAATCTAGCGTAGTCTTCTAAAGTAAATGTGCCTGTGTGTGTGTGAATAAATCGTTTTACGTTTAGGTTATTTTAAAAATAAATAAACAAAAGTTTTCATCCCACAGAGCGCTGTTTATCATCCGGAAGGTGAGATTATAGCCAATCTGCCAACCTAAAAGCCATCGCAGTTAGTCCTTCCAGACCGATAGGCAATCTCGTTGCTTGGCAACGAGAGCATTAGGAAGAGAAGCAGCCAAGACGGCTTTGGAGACTCTGGAGGAGATGCAGAGCTGCACAACTCGGATTCAAAGACCCGTGGAGGCGATTATGATCAGTCGTGCACTCTGCAGATTTGGCCTTTGTTGCAGAGTGGCAAGAAAAAAGCCGTTGTTGACAGCCATAAAAAAAAAAATCCCTGTTTGCCTCATGTTATTTAAAGGGATGCACCAAACGTGGAAGATGGTGCTCTGATCGGATTTGACCTGAACTGACCTATCTGGCCTACATGCGACATGCTAAGTGTGGAGAAAAATGCTAACACCGTACAGCGTAAACACACTGCACCCAAAATGAGACATGGCGGTGGCGGCATCATGCTGTGGTGATACTTTTCTTCCATAGGTGTAGTTAAACTCATCACAGTTGATTGGGGGGGGGGGGGGGGGGGGGGGGGAACATAATTGGACGCAATCCAAATTCTATGTGGCAGAGGACTAAGGTGGAGGTTCACCTTTAAGCAAGACTTCAACTCTAAACATAGCAACAGCGATATGGCGGGACGGTTCAGATCAAGGCGGATTCGCGTGTTAGAACGGCTCAGTCGAAGTCTCAGCCTAAATCCAGATGAGTTCGTGTGGCAAGCTTTGAAAAATGAACGTTCACAGATGTTCTCTCTTCAATATGAGTTTATTTCATCTATTTGGCAAAGAAACAGGAAAGTCAAACTGTGGAGATGTTCGGAGCTGACGCAGACACGCCCCAATTGACTTGCACCTATAATTGTAGTGAAAGTGGGTCTAAAAGTAGTGACTCAGCAATACACACCTCTCTCTGAGCAGTTTTTGTCTAAAAGGAGTTAAAACCTTCTTTTTCTTTCTTTCTTTTTTTCTTACTCACACAGTCTAAGGTTGCAAACTGACAAAATGTGGAAAAAGTTCAAGGCGTATGTTTACTTTAGCACAATGTGCCGCGTCATCCTTAGTTGTGTCCTGTAAGGAGAACGCAAGCTCTTCATTTTATAGATGATCGCATTTATTTCAGAGAGGAACACTTTAGTTCCTTAGAAGTTCCAAAGCTACACATTTGTTCATCTTTCAAATCTATATCCTCTGTAAGGTCAAAGAAATCGCTGTCGTTAAGGGAGATGCTCAGGCTTCCAGTCCGCGCTGCAAAAGTAGAAGTTTTGAGATGGAAAATATCAGCAGTGCCATTCTCAAAATCCAATATGATTGCAGTGCATACAAAACACAGAGAAAGTTGCAGTGATTAACTGCATTACTGTGTAAGTGTCTGTATTTTAAGCTAATGGATAATATCTGTTTGTTAACATCTCCTTTTTGGGTTTTAAACTCTTCGTATTATTATTAGCAGTGAGCCGGGACACCCCTCTAAGTACGTCCCGCTGACTTTGTTACCGACTGAATATTGTGTTCAATTCGAACTCTGAAGTTGGGATTTCCATGTTTGACTGGAAAAGCTGGAAGCCCCTTGACCTGAAATCCAACATGGCTGCCATCTGTGAGCGTCAAAACATCCTCACCTCCAAAGTTAAATCATCCTACCCACCGATAACGCTGCGGTGTCCTTATTCTGAACGTTTAGGGGTAAAAAAAACATTTATGATTATAAGTGTGATCGTACCTCTGGAAATCACCCAGTGACCGTATGGAAGCACACAGCAGCACTTTTACCACTACAAAGGGACCAGATTACCGCTTTGCATACCAGTCTGGAGTATTTGGCGGCTGTTGTGTCACCTTTTTTGTTTCTGTGCAATTTGCCGTGCTTGTGAGGCGGTTAGGACTGTGGCTGCACAACAACAAAGGGTCCTGCATGATTCAGAGCTTGGCTGTGAAGGCATATATGTTAGGATTTTGCCTCTTCTGGTGGCACAGTTTTTTTATTTTATTTAAAGATGGATTAATTTATTTTTCCTCCACAGTCAAAAGCATGCATGTTGGGTTTTGTCATGCTAATTACTGTTATTGTAGCTGTTTTTAAATTGATAGAATCCCTCTTTAGTTTCTCTATTAAAGTTTTCAGATATTTTTGTTTTTTGTTTGTTCTTTGGTTAAGCAACGTTAAACTGTTAAATTAAAGTAGAGCTAAATTAAATATGGGCGTCCCTGACTGCTGATGGCCATGGGATCTAAATGGTTTGGCTGTCGCCTCGGGCTGCAGCTCCATCACAAGTCTGAACAGGATAAACTGATAGAAAAACAAATGAACGGAGGAAAAGACGCCTGTGCACATTCCCATACGTTTCAACGCTTATCCAGGAGTCTTCATCAGCTCTGAAGCCACAACTGAACAACAGGATTTATTCAAATAAGCCTTAATATTTAATATTCTCGCTTGTTTAGTTTGTGTCCGTACCTGTTTGTTGCATTTTGCAGTTAAACTCAAAAGGTTTTTTTTTTCTAAGAAAGGTTTAAGGTTCTATTGCCTTTTAGTTTTGGACACTCACGGATGTGCGCTGACGTTATGCGTCCGCTGCTTTTAAGGCCACAGATCAAACCACGTGTTCATTCATTTATCTAGAGGTTAATAAGTAAACTGGTCAAGGCTGCTGAAGGTGACAGCAGCAGAAAGAGAGGATGATGTAACCGTTGAGACGCTGATCTCGTAATGTTGGAGGCTCATCTACGCTTAAGGTTGGTAAACAAAAACACAGGGAAAGAAAAGAAAAAAAGAGCTGTGAAAATGCCCTTTTCTGTGGAGGTCATTCATTTTCCTGTTTTCCTGTTAACACTATCCATTTCTCCTGTTTCACACATGTCTTTTTTTAGCCTTTATCCTACAGTTTATGTACAGAGTTATACATTTCATTTAAAGAAAAAAGAGTTTTTTTGCATTTTGCCTCTTTGGGTCCCAAGGATCCTGAGTGTGCATTTTTCCTGAGGAAATGCTCGTTGTTTAAGGAGATGTCTTCTGTGAAATAATTAAAATATAATACCTTACTTGATCCCGATATATCTAAACCACCATATATGTTTGTAAGGGTCTACATTAAAACCCTGACCGTGTGGTGAAATATCAGAATATATTCTTCCAGGCAAGGCTTTCTTTAACAACACGAGGATGTTTTGAATTATATTCATCAAACGTTCATCAATCATCATCCCTAATTATTTTTCTCATCTCCGTTTAACATATTTTAGGTTCCCTTTTCCTCACTTAGCGTCGTAAAGTCCATCTTGGTGTATGTTTCTATGAACGGCGAACGCCCGTTATGGTTCGGCTGGAGCATTTTCTTTTAAGTTTTTTTTTTTTTACTAACATCATGCGTTCACTTGGGGTGTAAATCAGCAGCTTTATCACGATACGATGTTGTATCGATTTGTTTGGACGACGTTATGTTTGCAGATTTGACAGTCTGTAACCCGACAATTTTCATTAAATTCGATTCAACAGTCTGAGATCGATATGATGCGATATCATCTGCCTAGAACTGTTATTTATAATGATATCAACTCCCAAAAAAAAACAATAATGATATCTGACTGTTTAATTTCTAAGCTCTTACAGGCGTTACGCATTTAAATAAAAAATTGTTTAATATAAACACATTTATTATTATTATCATTATTATTATTATTATTATTATTATTATTTTATTATTAATAATAAATTATTTTATAATTATATACACTAATAATAATCCTCTGTTTACTATAGTCTAGTGAATTTCAAAATAAAAGCATAGCTTAAAGACGAGGAGGATCGATGTTTTCATTTTGCGTCTATGTAATTGTATCGTTAAGCGTTTAATCGACGTATTGATGTGGATTGATGTATTGTTACAGTTTTTACACGATTCCTCCTCGTTAGCATGCCCCCCAATTCTTATTTTTCTATGTGATGTCTGATTTTTCTGCTAATTAGCATTCAGGATTGGTTAAGGAGTCAGCTTCCGGTTCTATGAGATTCTTATAGGAAAGTTTTGCACGTTTTAAACAGGCAGACCGTTTATCCAGTTTAGCGCCACCTTTAGTTTTCTGTTATTTAATTTTTCTATTCTTATATGGCAATTATTCAGGTTGTCATGACTTCACTCTCAGACACTCGTTCGTCTACCATGACCGCTGTTAGGTAAACTACGTTGAGCTAACAGCGGTGTCAAACTCCAGTCTTCGGGGGCCGGTGTCCTGCAACCTTTAGATGTGTCCCTGGTCCAACACACCTGAATCAAATGGCTGAAATAGCTCCTCAGTTTGCAGCCAGACACACAAAAGTTGCAGGACACCGGCCCTCAAGGACTGTAGTGTGACACCCCTGAGCTAACGGCATGTTTTCTTGCGTATGTTTTCTTTTTTTCCTGCAGGAGACTCGGTCAACTCGCTGGTCCTGTTTTTCCGTTTGCGGGGTATGACCCGTATTTCATGCTCCTTCGCTCCCTCTCCACCCAGTTTGGGTGAGTCGTGCGAGGTGTGGCTGTCAGTGATAACAAGGGACTGAACTAAACGGAGACGTACTCAGCATGGCGCTTGGAGGGATGCTTTTTAAAGATACTAAATGATACTGCAGGAAGACGAGCTCAGTCACCTGGAAGTGTAAAGATGTGTGGTTCTGCTTTGTAATCTAACCCTGAGAAAGCCCTCATGTGTGCATGCACTGCCCTCAGCATCAGGACATGGATCAGTGCTTTGCTGTTGGAGACGGTGCAGCATTTCTTCAAAGGTGACTACAAAAAATGTCATTGCGTCTCTCTTCAGTTTGCATGGACTTTAAAGACCTTCAACAATCAAATCTTTGAGCAGCACAGTTTTGACATGAAACTTTTGGGTTGACCACATTTATAACCTGTCTGAGATTTTAATTGACTACAATTTGAACAAGATTATCTCGAGTAATGTTCTACAAACAATAACCCGGAGACTTGGTTCTCACGCTGTTGTACTAGTGATAGTTGGACTGCCTTTAGTTGTCTTTCGAAGAAGATTACATGCATTCTGAGGTAAATATGGAGACTATTGTAGAGCTAATAAGCACCCACTGCTTAAACAAGGAATGGCTCAAGAAATTTTTTCACTTTTGCTCCTTCAGAAACGTCTCAAACCATTATTTTAAGAACCCCAAGTTCAAACTGCCAGGAATCACGTAAAGATGCTTCTTATGCAGCATTTCATTCACCTCTGAAGTCAGAACGAGGGTCTGAGAATGCCTTTAAACCCAAAATAACTGCTTTCCTGATCCATTCAAAGAACCAACAAACATCAGAATGTCACACTTAAAGGTTTCAAAGCATCAACGTTTAATATCAGACTAGGACAATCTGAGAAAGAACAGTTTTCAAACGATGATTTCATTTATTAGAGAAAAAAAACCCAATCAAATGAACCTGGTCTTGGGTGACAACACAGGTCCCACCCCACACCTGCGTTAAGTCATGAATTAACAGTGATTAACCACATTTTGTTGTTAGTTCCCACTAGACACATTTAACTGCTAGAACGGTGAGGGGGGGGATCACTTAAACAGAACCTGTCTGACATCATGAAGTAGGCTAAAAGGTCTCAAAAAGCAACACGTTCTAAATGAAAACGAACAAAGCAACCTGAAAGGGTTACGAAGCCAAGGGACTCCACGGAGACGCAGTGAGAGGTTTTATGTATATGTGGAAAAATATGGCAAACCTTCCAGCGATGGCCAGCTTACAAGAATTAATTACACAAGCACATCAAAAACTTGTCTAGGTTGTCACAAAAGAACGTTGAACGGCATCTAGAGCACTGTAGGCCTCAACGTCCTCAGTTATGGTCGGTGTCGAACTAGAAGAAACAGACTGGGCAAACATGGCATCCATGGGAGATTTCCAAGGCTAAAACTACTAACCTGACAACAGCCAGATGCATGTCTCGCTCCGCCTAGCTCCACTCACATACATCTGGGACACCGCCATAGGAATTGCCTTTATTGAAGGCTGGGCCTTATCAAAAATTCTTGCATATGATTGGATAAGCCACTTGTCTGTCATCTTTATCGACGTGCTATTTCAACCACTCACACCGAAGCCAACCCGTGACGCTGATGAGAGCGACGCAGGGAAAATGTGTTTGCGGCACTAGTGGCACGCGTTTTATTGACAGTGAGCTGACAGGAAGAGGGGGGAAGACAGGCGGCAAAGCGCCGCGGGTCGGAGTCGATCCCGGGCGGACCGCGTTGAGGACTAAAGGCCTCCTAATATGGTTTGCGCTAACCGCTAACAGTTAGGGGCTAACCGCTCGTTAGCGGCTAACCGCTTGCCAAATGCGGTCGGGAGAAGGGTGAAAACATGGTTTCCACCAACAAAAGCCTTCAGAGCCGTTCTCTGATGTTCTTTTAATGAAACAATATTAGGTAGATTGGACAACACAGAAGAAATAGCAGCATCAATGCTAACGCTTGCTTCCTCGATGCAAGCCGCCATTGTTGTTGGAATCTCACGGTCGCTTCTCCACTACGTCACATCCAGGAAACACCCGCCCTGCGTCCTGATTGGCCAGACCATAAATTTGGTTGGGGAAATCACTCTCAATGGGCGATGTCCCAGATGTATGTGAGTGGAGCTAGGTGGAGCGAGACATGCAGCTGGCTGTTGTCAGGTTATAAAACTACTGCTGAGCACCGGAAAACCGTTTCTGAAGCAGGGTTGTCAAAAGTATCGATACTCAAACGCTGTATCTGGATACAATGCTAATTTGGCATGGTATCGATACTAAATATTTTCCATATGTGGCAAACGAAGAAGAAGAAACCCAAATATATTTACAAGCCTGTGTGTGTGCAGTCAAGCAGCTTAACAAACCTGGCCAATCATGTCAAGGAGCGACACCCTGGTCTTCATGATGAATTCTGACAGGTTAATAAATTAAAGTTCCCATTCATAATTTAATATAATACATTAAACGTATTACTGATGTTAGCCGGAGCAATGGTGCGCATATATGCTGTGTGATTAGCTGTGGCTAGCATGCTACTAGGCATGTGTTATATTTGGGTTATTTATTTAGCATTTATCTGCACACATATTTAACTAGCATTGGTGATTCTGTTGAGAAATTAAAATAATTAAAATCAAAAATATTTTTGATTCTTTTTTCTTTTCTTAAATCCCCATGATATTGAAAATGGTATTGAGTATTGAATATTTTCCCGGGTATTGATATCGAGTTTGAAATTTTAGTATTGTGACAACCCTAGTTAGAAGAACATAATGCTGATGACCGAACCAACTGGAAAAGCTGGCGTACCTGATGGAGCCATGACCTTTTGTCCTGCAGGAGAAAATCCTGAAGGACAATGTCCGGGCATCAGTCCATGAGCTGCACTTGTGTTACGCTGCAAGACGGTGATCCAAAGCGCAGCTGCAAGTCCACCTCTTGGGGACTTAAAAACAAACAAAATAAATTCAGGTTTCGGAGTGGCCTAGTCAAAGGCTGGACTTACGTCTGATCTTTGATGATTAAACAGTAATCTGGCCAGCCAGATTTATATTGTGTAGCACTCTCCGTTCTGCACATTATCAATCTGGGACTGCTCCCATTGAATCCGTTTGGAGAAAGGAGGGACATTCAGCAGAACTCTCCGACCTGATTGGGCGAAGCGTCACCTAGTGCCCGCCTAACAAAGATTGGTTTTAGCCAATCATGGTATCAAATTAAAATGTAAGCAGCAGACTTCATGAGAAACCACAAGACTGTAAGCTAGTCAAGGCACTTTTTGCTGTTCTCCTTTTGAAGAAGAAATCACGTATTCTGACTTAACAGATGCGATAGCAGCAGCTACGCGTGCGTCCTCCTGCGGTGCCGTGTTTATTCTGGTTTGGCTGTGGCCTCAGCGGCACTTGATTTTGTCACAACTGTACGTCCCGCCTTAAACCAGAATACTGCAACGTGATTGGCCCGAACCGTTTTTGGTTCAGACCCAAATGGCTGAAGCCGGAGCGGGACAAGATGGATTCTTGTGTGTTTGTGAACGAACAAATACAGCAAAAATTCATTTTGCAGACAAGGTTACCTAAACAGGGCCTTCATTCTCGAAATGCTCCAATATGGATGAATTCAAACAATTATGTAATTTTACCGTGACGTAAAAGATTTATTGCCAGAAATGATAAACTCTTGAATGCAACCACTGACGTGGAGGATGGAGCAACCGGTTAGTAGTTATAGGCAGCTGTTACTTTTTCCACATAAAATCAGATTCACTATTTATTCCCCTTATTACATTAAAACATCCATCTTCTAACACGTCTATCCCTTGTGGGGTTGCCAGGGGTGCTGGTGCCCATCTCCAGCTGTCAATGGGCAAGAGGTGGGGTACACATTTCCAGGATTAAAGGACTAATGTCCCAGCAGGATCTGGAAAAACTAATCCATGCATTTATTTATAGTCGAATTGATTACTGCAATGGTGTTTTCGCAGGTCTGCCTAAAAAGTGGATCAGACAGCTGCAGCTGATCCAGAACGCTGCTGCCCGCGTCCTCACCAAGACTAAGAAAGTAGAGCACATCACCCCAGTTCTAAAGTCCTTACACTGGCTTCCTGTATCTCAGAGAATAGACTTTAAAATACTTCTGTTAGTTTATAAATCCTTAAATGGCTTAGCTCCTAAATACATCACAGACTTGTTATCAGTGTATCAACCCTCCAGACCATTAAGGTCTTCTGGCTCCAGCCTGCTCTGCATACCTAGAACCAGAACTAAACACGGAGAAGCAGCATTTAGTTCCTATGCTCCACTTATCTGGAAAAAACTCCCAGAAAACTGTAAAAATGCTGAAAGCCTGAGTTCCTTTAAATCAAGATTAAAAACACATTTGTTTAGGATTGCCTTTGACTGTTCTAGTTAAACTGTTTTACTGTTTTTAATGTTCTTTTTTTGTTTCTACATTCTATTCCTACTTGCTTTTATTCTGTTTTATTTTCCTATATTTTAATCATTTAAAGCACTTTGCGTTGTCTTTGTACTGAATTGTGCTATATAAATAAATTTGCCTTGCCTTGCCTACACCCTGGACAGGTCGCCAGTCTATAGCAGGGCAACACAGAGACAGACAGGACAAACAATTTACACGCACTCACACCAAAGGAGAATTTAGAGAGGCCAATTAACCTAACAGTCATGTTTTTGGACTGCTGGAGGAAGCCGGAGTACCCGGAGAGAACCCACACTTGCACAGGGAGAACATGCAAACTCCATGCAGAAAGACCCAGGACCTTCTTGCTGCATGGCAACTGTGCTACCCACTGTTAACTTGGTCCAAAAACAGTGTCATTTTTACTGCTTTTTGTCTCTTTTAAACACCGCAGAAACATTTTCATTCACTGAGGTTGTAAAGTTCTGTGTGCATTTGTGAAAGATTTAAGATCCCAGTTATCATAAGGGGCAAATAAACGTGTTTTTTTAGACTCAAGCCGTCTCCAAGTCCTAAATAAAAACGCTACATTACACGTTTAGGAGCCAGTGATAAACCTTTCTGCTCATTTTTCTTTTCCAACAAGCTTTCAACTTTTAATTCAAAATGGAGCACATGATTACTCTGCATCTTTCAACCAAGACTGTGTTTTATTTTTTATTTTTTTGTTGTTTTTTCGGTTAAAAAGCTCAGATCGGTGGGACATGGGGAAACGTGAGAAGTATCCTGAGAAGCGCCGTCAGCAGAGAGGTGACCAGTAGTGTACATTGGTCCCACTGTGGTGTGCATTCTAGGCGTGTCCGGCTTTGCACACCTACCGCTTTTCCCGAATAAACTCCCTGAAAATAGGAAGCTTAAAACCTAACAAACAGCATGTAAAACATTTTCGTTGATGATTTCGTTCAGCTGTCGACATGTACGCACAATACGCATACAAACTTGTGATTGAATCTTCAATTTCACTTCTGTTTTCTATCATTTGCTCTAGACCTGTTTTTCACACCATTGTTTCTTCTATTTTTTTTTTCAGTTCAACTGTGGAAAGCTTGTGAAGAAAGGAGAAAAGCAAACATCCACATGAGAGCGGTGAGTCATTATGAGTTGAAATCAGTTAAGAGCAAGGATGATCTTCAACGATTGCTTCTTTATTTGTTGTTTTTGAGCCTTAAAAAAAAACGGGCAGGGATGCATGTCTGAGTTCAGACAAAAACAAAAACCCCTCATCAGTATTTTCTCAGTGTAGGACCAGCACATGTTTAAGCACATTTCTCTAACCGCTGCTGTACTCGGATGCTATTCAGCTGCAACGTGCTCCCACAGGTCAGCTCTGCTGCTCGGTGTATTTTTCCCCCTCTCAGCTGGTTTGACTTGAGTCGTGGAGTCGCAGTCTGCCAAACCAGTTTCCCTCAAACGACACTCGAGTCTTTCTGCTGCGGCTCCTTTCATTCTCCGCTCACACTCCCTGTTTTTTCCGTTCGCGTAGTTTATCTTGTTTAAAAGTGTCACAGGGCGGCGGGGGTGGGGGAGGATTTTCTCTGCCTGTATGTAAAGATTTTAAAGTGACTTGATCTCAGAAAACATAATGACATGCGTAGTTCTTTGTGTGACGCATTAAACCCTTTCTAAATGTTGATAATCATCTGAATCACGTGGGTTTTTTGGCATTGATTGGCTGAAACATTACAATGTAAGTTTCACCAAAAATGGTGTCCTGACTAGTTTACTTTGAGTATTTGTCTTTCTCCCTGTGTTGCTCACAGTTTGTTTTTGTTGTTTTTTTTTTTATTATCTCTCAGCACTCTGGAAAGTATTTGCCGCCCGCCTTCTAGTGGCCGGCCAGGCCGTTTTCGATGGACCAGGTATGACTGTCATCCTCCCCAAAAACCCAACTCTCCACCGGCTTCCTCTTCATTCAGATCAGCGAGCTTGAGGTTGGTTAAAAAAAAAAAAAATCAGTTCTTCTTCTAAAACACTGCATCTTCCTGTCAAGATCCAGCAGTTTGTGTTTTTCCACGTTTATTCTGGGCCGAGGGAGCAATGCGACTGATCCTGAGTCACCTTCTTTCCATTTCACATGATGGGTTTTACTATATTTGACACACACAAAAAAAAAAAGTTTACACAAAGCAGTGGTACTAAACCCCAGCGGCAGAAGCAAGAAGCCCCCCTCCCCCCCCTCCTCTCTTGGCATGTTTTTGCGCTGGTATCCATTTTTTAATTTAGCTGACGACTATTATCTCATCACATACCAGCTAGACCCGGCACGCTCCAGATGGACGAGCCTGAAGGCCAGCGGTTGAGGCTTTCCACCGATGACCTTACATCACTGACTTCTTCCTTGGCTGAGCCGATCAACCTAGAAGGTCAGTTGATCGGGGGGGGGGGGGACTGGTGAAAAGCTCACTTAGCCATTATTAAAATGGCTGAAGCTGACAGGGTGGCAAAAATTAAGATTGGAAGCAAATGAATTGGCCTAGAATAATAGGTTTTAAAAGTTATGTTAATTTCTTTTAATAAATATACTTTTGAAGCATTGTTATCTGTAGATAATTGAAGTTTTTCACCTTTAGAGAATGTTTGAATATTCTCACCACATTCGGATTTCACCTCCTTTTCTACCTCAGACGTACGTTCCTGTTCTCTCAATCTAAAAATTAATAATTATTTTAAAGAATTGTCATTGTTTTTGAAGGCGGTGTTTTTCTCTTTTCAATATTGATATGCCTTCAAACTTAAAAATAAATAAAAATATATGTATGTATGTATGTATGTATCTGTGTGTGTGTATATATATATATATATATATATATATATATATATATATATATATATATATATATATATATATATATATTGTATTTATTTTATTTTTTTTGCATTTTTGTTTTGGTTTGAATTTATGCCATTAACCCTAAAATAAATGATATTTTCTTCAAATAAACATTCATTATGCTACTGTACGATTTGCAAAGGAAAGTGTATGTCTTAAAATATGAAATTTTTTTTTCTTTAAAAATGTTTCTTGCTCCTACAACAAATTATGAATTTATGCAGTTTTGGTTCCCTAAACCTTTTGTACGCCATAAATTGACCCAGTTCTACATCTAGAAAATGTTTTTTTTTTTTAAACGTCCCACTCTCCTGACCACATGAACTATGTGTGCCTGCTCTGTCTGCGTGTCTCACCAGACTCCCACTATGCTCAGCTGCGAGTTGATCTTGAGCGAGACAGCCGCGGCCTGGAGGCGGAGTCCTGGAGCGTGGCTGTGGACCAGAACTACCTGATGTCCCTGAACAAAGAAGCTGTCAAAAGGCAGGACGTCATCTACGGTACGCTGGAACAGAAGTTGAGCCTGAATATGTACAGCGGGGCGTGTCTCCCTCTTCCTGGAAGGGATCGCCTGTCAAACCGCCTCGTTCGTTACCCTCAAATGATCCATTTGCAATAACCAAATGTCATTTTAGACGACATGCTGTACAGAGATGCATTTCTGTCTTCCTCCACCACCAGCTTCAGGCTGAATAGTTTTGTGTTCCCTCTGACGATTCCCTAGAGTTGATCCAGACTGAGATGCACCACGTGCGGGTCATAAAGATCCTCTTCCACATCTACGGGTACGAGCTGAAGCAGTCTCAACTCGTAGACGAAGCCTGGATGGAGAAGCTCTTCCCTGGCGTGGAGGTTCTGCTCAGCCTCCACCAGCACTTCCTCAACTCCCTCAAATACCGCCAGATGGAGAGCCAGGACGAGGAAAACCCCAATAACTACTACATCACACAGCTGGGGGATATCCTCATCAATCAGGTTAGTTTTAAAGGAGCGGTTGTGGAGATTTTCTCATGGAAGTGAAGAAGACATCAATATCCTCCAAGCAAAAGAACATGTTGGTCTATTAGCTCTAATTTATATATATATATATATAGTTGGTCTATTTTCCTATGGAAGTGAAGAAGACACCAATATCCTCCAAGCAAAAAAAACAAGTTGGTCTATTAGCTCTAATTAGTACACAATGTATTCTGTTTATGGTCTGACCATAATTTTTACTACTTGGCGGTTCCATGCTGCTTCTACTTGCTTATTCATTCCCACCCTTAGATGATTCTGTGCATGTGCTGTTTACAAAACACAAAGTGCCGACGGGGGTTTGTGTTTTGTCTGAAACATTTTACACGACACAATAGGTGTGATTGCTTTATACACTTACCGACTATAAATGACTCCGGATTATAAGGCTACGTTCACACTGCAGGCCTTAATGCTCGTGTCTTCGTGCCTTTTTTTTTTTTTTGCGTGGTCATTCACATTTCCAAATATATGCGACTTGTATGTGATCTTCTGTGTGAACTGAATTCATACACCTTAAGTGTCCCGCATGCGCAGTAGAGGACGCGATGACATCACACGTAGCAAGCGTGCTCAGTGTTTGCAGAAGTGAACATGGATTATAATGCTGGCGTGCATTTTGCAATATTTAAATTCGTTTTTACCGGAGCTTTTTCTCCACTGACTGCTCTCCTCATTGTAGTCCGCTATGGGTCTTGTTTTTCTTCCCGCTTCTGCATAGCAGGATGCAGAATAGTGACGTTTGTCGAGTGTCCGTGACGTACAGGCCGGATGAATGCGACCCAGCCGTACAGACACAGGTCGCATTTGAAAAGATCAGATACGCATCGGATTCAGGACCACATATCCAAGCGGCCTGGGTCGCATTTGAAAAAATCCGATCTGTTTTGTTCAGACTGTCATAAAAAGATCAAATCCAGGTCGCATATGGGCAAAAAAAATTGGAATTGGGTTACTTCAGGCTGCAGTGTGAATGTAGCCTAAGCCGAATCAGTCAAAAAAATGCATCATAAAGAGGGAAAAAAAAGGCATTTATTTAGACATTTTTTTCACACAATCCAGGACTAAAAACTAACATTTAATCTGGTAAGCCAATTTATTAAATTACACAGCTGCGTCCTCAACCGGCTAAATAACATGGAACATACCTGGGAGGATAAATATCCAGCGCATTTCATCGTAACGGCCCATTACGCTAAAAGTTTGTAGGTGCCTTTGAAAAAGACTTTTATTGTAGCCCTTAAAAGGACTTTTAAATCATTCATCAAGCGGTTCCCTCGTGTATCTCAAGAACTGGCCGGGCCAGCCACCGCTTCTTTAGCCGGTCGGGTGCTCTGCCTGTCGGTCTCTTGTTCTGCTCTCGCTGCCTCTGTATGAGCAGCGGCTAACGCCGTGCGGTGTGAACGCACCATAGAGTCATCGTTTACCCGTTTGAGCCCAAACTTTAACTTCCAGGCTGACGTCTTGAGATGTTTCTTCAATGTTTCCTCATAATGTTCCATCTCCATGATCCCATCTAGTCTGAAAAGTTCATCAGTGCCTTAAAAACCTCAAACATTCTGATATAATATCAGATAACATGGTAGTAATGGTAGCCTCTGTTTGTTTTTTACTGACAGGCGGTTGAAATTCATGCAAGTTTTAGTAGTTTGTGAGGTTTATGGTGATTGAATTTCTGACCTGTGAAAAGACACGTAATTGGAGCCGCTTCACTCTCATCGAGAATCAAGAATCCTTTTGATCATTATGTTACCATAATGAAATTTTGGTGATTCACCAAGTCTTTTTGGTCATGATATCAGGGTTTTACACCGTTACACCGTTACATCGTTTTCCTAAAGAAACAACCTAGATGTAAGGACACTAACCTTATATCTCAGCCTCAAATCACTCTGGTAAAAGGCAAAACTTATCGTTTTGCTGGTACTTACATTTCAAGTGGCTGTTCGTTCTGCCTGTGTAACATGCAAAGAGCTCTGAGCATGTGCTAGACCAGACGAGACCGTGTTTTCTAGGTGGCCCAACTGAGAGCTGCTCCGTCTTCTGTCATAAATAAAATGTCCTGAGGGTTTCCTGTGGCACCTATGTAATATTTTCCGTTTGCTGTAAATCCAATGTTTAGGCTCTCTTTGTTGTGGCAGTTTTCAGGTAATCTGGGAGAACAGATGATGGAGGCTTACAGCTATTTTTGCAGCCATCACAGCGAAGTGGTCCAGTTCTACAAAGAGCAGACACAGAACAACAAGAAGCTGCAGATTCTGATTAGAGTAAGTATTCTGCAACCTTCTGTCGTTTTTTTTTTTTTTTGTTTTTTTCTTCCAGAAACGAGGACATTTGGCTTCTTGGAAAGGCTTCTTCTATTTGATTGTATTTGTTTGTTGGAAATGTAGTGAGGTCAATGGGGAGTCTGGAGAGGACGAGCTTACATTAGGAAAGGAAAATACAGGTTTTAAACTAGTTACATAAAATGTAGCATTGACACAGGCTAGACCTATGGTGCTTACAGTAAGCAACGTCTTTACGATTCAAGAAGCTCAAGGAGAGGTCGGCACGTACAGTTATGAACGCATTGCATCAAAGCTCATTTTGGGGTTGGTTAAAAACAGAGGAAACATTTTCTGTCGTTCACAGAAAGTCGATCAGCTGCCTCTGGTGCGAAGATTAACCGTTCCTGAATGTTTCCTGCTGGTGACCCAACGCATCACTAAATATCCCGTTCTGTTGGAACGGATCATCCAGAACACGGACGGTAAAGAAGCTCCTTTCCTTCACTTCACCTGCCTCTCACAAAGCTCCTAGCTCACATTCAGGGTTCCAGTCTTTGTGGAAACCAGAGCTACACTGAGAAATCCACTGTTAGCTGGAAAATGGAGGCAAATCAGCTCGATTAGACCCGAGCATAAATTGTCTGGTTGCCCGAAACTCAGAAATCAGGTTTTTATTTTTGCTTTTTTGTTTTTTTGGATCAGTACACATGCCAGTCATAGCGTTACCAGAGCAGACGGACAACAACATTCTTTGGTGTGCATCCTGTTATGGTGTGAAGAATGCTGGAAATTTGCCATTATAGATAATTTTACTTAAAATAAAGTCAGCAAAAAATTTTTTTCTGCTGTTTCTATGTAGTCTTTTTATTTAAGTCCCTAGAGAGGAACCAGAATTGGCCAAACCTGGTATTTGCTTTCCAAGCTTCCCACTAAACACCAGAAATGGGGCACAAAATTCTGATTGGTGCATCTTTATGGAATTTTCTTTTCTTTTAATTTGACCTTTAAGTTAGTTGGCGACTTATTTTGTGCTTCTTACAGCCGACACAGAGGAGTGTAGGAGTCTAGAGAAGGCTCTGGAGCTGATCAAGAGCACCCTCTCCTACGTGAACTCCTATGTGAGGGAGTGTGAGAAGGCCGCTCGCATCAGAGAGATCAGCTATCGGCTGGAGATGAAGGGTCCGATCGAGGTCGATAAAGGCCGGTGGTTCCGCAAAGAGGAACTGATCCAGGGCAACAAGACGCTGCTGCATGATGGAGCCCTCACCTGGAAGTCCTCTGGCAAGCAGAAAGGTCTGTGATGGCATCTGGCCTCTGTCTCTGCATCACACTGAACTATCTAACTAACTCTTTATTAATTATCAATAACTCTCAGTTGCTTTAAGTGGGTTATGTAGAAATAAAATGTGTGGTTATGTTTGCTTTTCTGTTAGGTAACTTGTAGAGTGTGTTTAAAATGTTACATATTAGAATAAAATGAATAAAAGAAGCCGTTCCTGGAACTTGCCGTGGCTTGCAGCGCTTTCTAAATCTGCTCAGTTTTTTTATGCTAAGCTGTTCTCTTTCCCCTGGCAGAAATCTATGCTGTGCTGGTGTCCGACATGCTCCTCCTGTTACAAGAGAAGGATCAGAAGTTTGTGTTTTCCTCCCTGGTGAGTCTAAGGCAACCAGAACGGGGGTGTGCAGCTGGTAGCTTTATTTACTGAGCAATGCACAAAGCCGGTGCTGCCATGGCAGTGGAGGCGGGTTTCAGGATGAGCCAGCAGCTGTCTGCCTGAGAGACAGCTTTATGGCAATACCATAAATATATATGGACTAATTTGTAAAAATAATGACCAGGAGAGGTTGACAGTACTGTAAGACAACCATGTTAACAGTTTATTGGCAAAAAAATAGTTGATTTTGGGGGGGGTTACCCTTTAACAATGGGGGGGCTGGTTTGGATAGATTTTTAATAAAAGAAAATATAATTTAATAACTGCTTTTTGCATTTTTTGTGGTTATCTTTGATATTAAAATGTTTCTAGTCAATTCAATTTAATTTATATATGACCAATTCATGAAACGCATCATCTCAAGGCACTTTCCAAAGTCAAATTCAATCAGATTATACAGACTGGTCAAAAAAATAAAAAAAAAATAAAACCGTGCAGAATGCATTGAGTCTTGACAAGCAGCATTCACTCCTAGAGAAGCGTAGAGCCACAGGGAGAGTCGTCTGCATTGTCCATGGCTTTGCAGCAATCCCTCATACTGAGCATGCATGAAGCGACAGTGGAGAGGAAAACTTCCCTTTAACAAGAAGGAAAACCTCCAGCAGAACCAGGCTCAGTATAAACGGTCATCTGCCTCGACCGACTGGGGGTTAGAGAAGACAGAGCAGAGACACAACAAGAGAGACAAACAAGCACAGAAGCTCACATTGATCCAGTAATCCTTTCTACATTAGATGGTAATAGCGGGTGATCTGTCTTCCCTGAATAATGTCACAGCTAACAGAACGCCAGACCAGGTGTACGTACTATGAAGAAAAAAATTACAGAGAACAAAAAAGTAAAAGATGAAATAACAACAAGTAATGCAAATTGGAGAACAGTAGGAGAACTCAGTAGAGTGAGAAAAATAGACCCTGATGTCCTCCAGCAGCCTAAGCCTATAGCAGCATAACTAACTATAGAGATAGCTCAGGGTAAGCTAAGCCACCCTAACTATAAGCTTTGTCAAAAAGGAAAGTTTTAAGCCTAGTCTTAAAAGTAGACAGGGTGTCTGCCTCACAGACCATATCAGAAATGTTTATTTGAAAGAAAAGTAGAGAAAATCTGTCCAATACTTTTTCTCTGGATATTAGATCGGGAAAAGTTAAAGTTTTAAAGTCATGGTGAAGATATTTTAGAAGGCATTGGTGGGTGGAAGTAATTAAGTGTGTGAGAGGTCCGATCTGAGGTGTTCACATCCTCTGCATCATAATCCAGGACACTTCACACTGTGAACGGAGGTCCTTGTAAAATGTTGCTTTCATCGTTGTCTGTTCTAGGATGCCAACCCACCAGTGATCCACCTGCAGAGAGTCATTGTCAGGGAAATGGCCCACGAGGAAAAAGGCATGTTCATTATCTGCGCATGTGCCTCCGGCTTGGGAAAAATGTATGAGCTCCACTCAAGCTCCGTGGAGGAGTGCCAAACCTGGATGAACCTCATACGTGACGCTGTAAACAGGTGAGGACAGTGCTTCTGTGACGTGATGGCTGACTGGAAGTGGTTGTATCATTGGTGCGGAGCTGAGCCCATGTGATATAAAATTAGATCTTAAGATTTGCAAAGTAGAAACTATTCCTCCACCATAGTTGCTAAAGAATTAGAGCTGTCAAGATATCAATATTCTGATTAAAATGGATTCTAGAAAAATCTGGTTATTTGAAGGTACTCATGTGCATCAATATTGAAACAAGCTAACCCATTCAGATGAGTTGATTGGCCAGGTTTGTGGGTCCAAACGAGGATTTTGATTTCTTTCCATCACTTGCAGCGTAAATCAATCCTAAATCAAGAGCTTACAGATTTTAAAGCCATCAGCCTTTATTTAGTAAAGCAAAGTGTTTTTTTTTTAAAACCTTTAATTTAAAAAAGATCCCTATGAGCTTTACTGACGGGCTGTATTCCCTGTTTTCACGTCTTTCTAGGTAAACATACCGTTTTTTTCTACGTCTCTAGCCCTTTGTTTATTTCTGTTTACTTACCAAAAACACTTCATTTGTATGAAGTCAACTGTTTCTTCCTTTTTTTTACTGCATTTCCACTGGTTGTATTGAGTACTGCTCCCCTGTGTTTTTGGCGAATAGTGCAACTACGTCTGGGTAAAATATAACCATCTACGGCACTTCTATGGGCTTGTGCCCTGTCCGCACAGACCGGCGCTAACCTGACCAAAACAATGAAATGCTGCTGGAAGTTTTAAACACGTGACCCTCTTTAGCCAACAAGGCAAACACAAAGCGGTTATTCAGAGCAACTTAAGACTGAGGAAGTTAAAATGTCATTTTTCCTCTGAACTACAACAAACCTTCAAAAGTCGTTGCCGTGCATTGAATCAAAAACGGCATCCAGTGTTATTCTTAGTGTCGCTATCAAGTGTGAAATTTTTGTATTGTCAGGTTAAAGTGTTTTTGTTTGGAAACACAACTATTGCTTATTTGTATTTTTAAACTGAATGTCAGTGAAATGTCTGTTTCAGTTCCAGAGAAAATGAAATCCACAGCAAATTGATTGCTAAACTGCAACATTTTCAAGGTAAGACCCCCAAATTTATGTCAAGCTCTCAGATCATGTAAATCTCATTAGCCGATGAACCTCAGCAACAATCGTTAAAATAGTAAATAAATGGACAAGATCCAGTTAGCTCTTTTTTTTTTGTGTGTGTGTTTTTTTTTATTGGGTCGTCAAGTGTTACCTAAAGATTAGGAAACTTCATGTAAAGTTTGTGGTCATACTTTTCCTTTTCAGAACATCTAAAAGGTGAAATTGCAGGGCATCTTTTCTAATTTCCCACAGGAGTTTGTTTTTAGATGGAGGCATTTTTTTTTTATTTTCAGAGATTTTCCTGGTGGTGTAATTTTCATTAAAAAATGTTTTATTTATTATTTACCTGAAATAAAAAAAAATAAAAAAAGATTGTAGCCAAAGCATTTTTGTTAAGTTCAAATGTTATAATGGAAGAAAATATGGGAGTCTCACTAGGTGTTTACGTTCCTTGGGTTAACAAAGGTTCTGTTTGGTTCTGATTTTAGATTTGCTGCAGCAGCGAGACGAACAGATAAAGCAAAGTCTGGAAGAGAAGCAGCAGATCTTTGCTGCACTTTATAATGATGTGGTGGGTGAGGAAAACCCTTACAAAGGGCTGCTACTGCGGGGCGATGCTTCTGACCTCCAGCAGGGGGAGGCCTTGCTGACTGGAGCCATTGACGAGGGTAAGTTCAGAAAGAAAAACAATAGCTTATATGATACCGTTAAAGGTATAGTGGACGATTTTTCTGGAAACGCCCAAATCGCTTTTTGAAAATCCTTGTGGGGGATCATGTAAAAGAATGTCTCAAGTCCAGTCTGGTCTTGTTTCTTTCTTCTGGGGCCTTCCTCTCCTTCTCATAAACTCGTAAGACAGTTTCTTCTTGTGACTCTCAGCTGTCTTCAAAGTTAACGGTGAGAACAGCGGAGCTACAATGAACAGTTGAGATCAAAGCTTGCTGGATACATAAACACTAGAAAGTGCGCAGCTAGCAAGCGCAAACTACCGTATTTTTCGGACTATAAGGTGCACATAAAATCCTTAAATGTCCTCAAAAATTGATGGGGAGTCTTGTATATGATTACCGTTATGCTTACTGACCAATTTTATGTGGTCTAATGTGCTCAAAAATCTGTTAAAATGTGTAAGTATTACTCTGGTTAGCAACAAAGCTGCTCCGCTCAATGGATATTCGGAGCATTACGGTACACTGTATCACTGCCTGATAGGACCCCTGAGCTGTCTACAAGACTGCCTGAATGTAATGTCTAAACTAGAAGCACATTCATGTCAGGCTGCCCGCCCCCAGAGTACATGCTAGCAACAATAAACCAAGTTAATTCTAGGGCTGAACGATTTTGTAAAATAATCTAATTGCGATTTTTTTTTTCTTAATATTGTGATTTAATACGATTTTTTTCCAGTTTAATTTACCATGTGTTTCAAAATATATACAAACAATAAATCAATTTGTTTCCTTGCCATGTGGATTATTTGCTAAAAGACCCACAGCATCTAAACTCAGAGCAGTAATGATTGCGTTCTGCCTACAATATATTTCAACAAAAATTGCAATTTTGACTTTTCTCCGCATTAACCACAAGCAACAAAAATGGCCTCTAAATACAGAAGTTTGTAAACAAGGACAATTTAAATATTAACTTTTAATGTTTCTATTGATCAAAATATTATTCAAGAGAACAGCTTTTAATTTAATTGGACATCAATCCTTGTTGAACATAAAGTGCAACCAACAAGCAAGTCTATGTGTTAAACTGATTGGCCAGAACTTAATGCTATGTATGATTATACAAACTCTAAAACAAGTAATAAAATTAGATAATCTCACTGCTGCAACTGTCTTCCCTTCCATGTGGAGGCAAACCCACTTTAAACATTTTACTAACACCTAATGGACGTGTCTGATTCACTAATTGTTACATAGCCAAAAATTGCAGACTCTGCGATTTGGAAATTGCGTTATTTTAAATCACGATTATATTGAAAATGCGATTAATTGTTCAGCCCTAGTTAATTCAATATAAAAGTTACGTTTACTTTGGCCTTATGTTAGAAACAAGGCAGTGTAATCCAACTACATTACCTCCTGACAGAGACTGATAGCTCCCCCTTTCAGGAAAAGGTGTTTATGAGGAGGGGCGGAGCGATATTACACACTTGGGAAGAATATTTAAGGCGCCTTATGGTACCAAAAATACGGTAACGAAGAAGGTTCAGGCACATTGGCGCTAGTTGAGCGCGTCACAAAGATTGGCATGTGGGACAGCCAATAACTAAGATGATCGACCCTGGTACTTGAAGCCAAAAGAAGATGGTCCACTATACCTTTTTTTTTAAATGATGTCATTAAATGAAGAGATTGTTTGTTTGTTTTTTGTCTGCAGTGGAAAAGTTACAGAACCTGCTCTTTATGAGTCTCAAACATCCAGACGTTCCTGTGGAAGAGGAGGAGGAGGAAGAGGAGGAGACTGAGATGCAGCAAAGTGAGTTCAGGAGAGCACAGACTGTTAAAGGCTCATCTGATAACCTTGTGGCTAAGAGTATGAGATGTAGGAGTTTGTTTTACTGAGGATGGATGATTTTACGACTTTCTGTTCAGAGAACGTTTGCACATGTTTATTTTACATTCTAAATAAAGACAAAATCTTTATTCTGACCATAAATCACATTGAAAATGTCCTGCTTTAGGTCAGTTAGTTTATAAAACAATTTCTGTTTGCTAAATGCTGGAATAACTAGAGTCTTTTTTTTTTTTTTTTAGCTTTCTTCAAATTCAGAAGTTGACATACATTTCCTTAATATTCGGACCAGTTTGTCTTTAAACTGTATGACTGGTCGAGCATTTTGGGCTTCCTTCCACCAGCGTCTCACAGTAGTTTTCCCACAGCTCTTCTATTATAATGACGGCGCTCTCCTACAGGGTTTATACTCAGAATTGAGCTGAACGGGTCATCTTCAGGCATCTGGAAATTGTACCCAAGGATTCTCCAAAACAGCCTCACATTATTTTGTTTTATTAGCAAATAGAAATATATTTGGTAGTCCTAACTAACAGAGCTCTGATATATGGATGTGTCTTGTATGAATAACACATCCAAGTTCTATTCTGTCACATTTCTAGTTAATCTACCACACTGCTAACTCATTCTTTACTTATTTCTGTCAGTGCACCCCCTGCAGCTCTGGCTAGAGAAATCAGATCATGTTCCTTCACTCTAACATAAATAACTTCTGTGATGCAGGCAGGATGTATTGTTGCTCACAATTTTTATTTTTTTTGGTGTGTGTTTGGTTATTTATTAAAGTGTCATCAGATGACGATTCCGTTGAGGTGGCAGAAAGCATACCCAGCAGCTGTGACCACCTGCTCAAGAAAATGTCCATCTCTGAAGACCTGGAAGAGTCTGTAAGTGAAACTCATCTCTAAACTGGATCTGCTTTTTTATTTTTTTCTTAATACAGTGTCTGAAATTTCCTTTGTGCCGTTTCAGGCAGTTGATGGAAGTGAAATCCACCCGAATCTAAACTGTGGTTCAAGCTCCAGTGATTTGCTTTGGACGCAGGTAATAATAATAACAGCCTCAACCAGGGCCTTGTAGATGCTGGACGATAATAACGATACGTGTCGATCGATAGACGTGTGGTTCAGTAGGAAAAAAGGGTCAATAAAAAGTTCAGTAGAAGAACAGATTTCCTTTTCCATTCTAGCCTATCATATAGCTTAATACTAGTCATTACATCCTCCCAACCAATCACAAACGCAGACCCAGGAAACGCTCCTTCATCAAGTTTTAAAGAGTTCAGAGAGCACGAGTTCTTTTTTTGTCTTTAAGACGTACAGTTTTAGTAAAATGTTGGTCGAATAAAGGGTTGAGTTTAGACTTAGACAACTTTATTTGTCATTTTGTAGAACGAAATTTCTTTGCATACAGCTTGTAAATTGCAGTAAAATTCAATTAAATTAGAATTCAGTGTTCTTTATTTAGAAATAGGTCGCTAAGCAGCAGCATAAAATGGTCAGGGCTGCACCTAAAATGTTATAATATAATAATATAATTATTGTTATCCATCGATATGATTTCTATTTTATCTATATGCTTTTTTCCTATATCATACATTCCTAATTTATACCTTTATTTATTGTTTTTTACTTTTTTATGTGTCTTCTCATTAGCACCACAATCTACAAAAGTATTTTACTGGGAGTTTATGCAATAGTCCAACACAAAGTGCAAGATCATAAAATTAAAGGGAAAATAACACGTGGTTTTCCCATTTTGATTGATGTTTTTACAAATACTATATAACAAACTTCAGAGTCCTTGTCTGTTGGTGTTCAGGCCTGAGTCAATACTTTCTGGAACAAACATTTATTAAAATCGCAGCTTTTTAGGCATATTGCAGGAGGAGGTTCTGCGAACATCAATTTTCAAGCCTTGCCACAGGATTTACTTACTTGGATTAAGGTCTGGATGTTGATGAGGCTCCTCTAATGCAGGAATATGATCTAAACCAGGGGTCACCAACACGGTGCCCGTGGTGCACCAGGTAGCCCCCTACGACTGAATGTGGTGCCCACGAGCCAAAACTCAGTGAACTGCATGAAAAATGTCATTTTATTCTGTTGATTTTCCTTTTGTATCACAGTTGTACTTATATGTATATTTAAAATGACAATATCTTTACGTAATATACAATAAAAATTCAATGCTTTTTTTTAAAGTTATTATGAACTCTGACTCTTCAGTTCAACGTTCAGTATTGGCAGCCCTTCTTATGACACAGTACCAATAAAATAGCTCTCACTTTGAAAAAGGGTTGGTGACCCCTGATCTAAACCATTCAATTGTTGCTTCCGACAAAAATTTAATTTTTATGGCTTTCCTTGTATCTGGCTAGATTTGCGGAAGGCACAACTAAAGATTGTCCCTCCACCCATGTTGGGGAGCTCTGCAGCTCCTCCAGAGTGACCGTGGGCCTCTTGGTTGCTTCTGATTTCAGTGCTTTGTTCTTCTTAGAAGGATTGGAGTGATCACTTTCTGTTCACTTTCAATTCAATTCAATTTTATTTATATAGCGCCAATTCATGAAACATGTCATCTCAAGGTACTTTACAAAGTCAAGTTCAATCATATTATACAGATTGGTCAAAAACTTCCTATATAAGGAAACCAGTTGATTGCATCAAAGTCCCGACAAGCAGCATTCACTCCTGAAGAAGCGTAGAACCACAGGGAGAGTCGTCTGCATTGTACAAGGCTTTGCTGCAATCCCTCATACTGAGCAAGCATGGAGCGACAGTGGGAAGAAAAACTCCCCATTAACGGGAAGGAAAAACCTCCAGCAGAACCGGGCTCAGTATGAACGGTCATCTGCCTCGACCGACTGGGGTTACAGAAGACAGAGCAGAGACACAACAAGAGAGACAAAAAAGCACAGAAGCACACATTGATCTAGTAATCTGTTCTACATTAGATGGTAGTAGCGGGTGAGCCGTCTTCTCTGGATGATGTCACAGTTAACAGAACGCCAGACCAGGAGTACCTACAATGAAGATAAAAGAGAGAGAACAGAAAGTTAAAGCAGAAATGACGACACATAATGCATAATTGAAGAACAGTAGAACTCTATAGAGTGAGAAAATTAGATCCTGATGTCCTCCAGTAGCCTAAACCTATAGCAGTAAAACTATAAAGGTAGCTCAGAGTAACATGAGCCACTCTAGTTATAAGCTTTGTCAAAAAGGAAAGTTTTAAGATTAGTCTTAAAAGTGACGCACTGTTTTGTGTTGATCTGTCTCGTCAAACGGCAAAATAAAGGATTAGATGGGGTTTGAGACTCAGACATTGATCCATCTGTATCTGTTCATTCACCAAAGTGTCTAATTTCACTGCCACTCCGTAGGTGCTCCACAGTGTTCAGAGTCTCACACAGAAGCTCAACAGCTTACAAGTAAGTCGACAGCATCAGGCTTTCTATTTACTCCACGGTAAAAATAAATAATCTTTTTATCTACAGTTTAAGAATGTCCTTATATTTTTTTGATTTGGTGCAGGCAGTCATCCCTCAGCAGGACAGCAAGATTCAGCTCCAGAAGGCCTTCCAGTCGAAGAGCAAGCTGCCCGTCCGCAGCAACAGCAGCGTGCTGCTGGAGCAGGAGAAGTTGCGCAACTTGGAGAAGCAAAAGGAGGAGCTGGCTAAGCTGAAAAAGCAGCAGGCGCAGCATCAAGCGGAGCTGCAGCGCTGGGAAAAAGACAAGGAGACGCGGCGGCTGGAGTTTCAGGGTCAGGAAGCTCAACTGATGCAGCGGCAGGAGGAGTGCAGGAAGCAGGAGGAGAAGCTGAATGAGCTTTGGGAAAGTTACCAACGGGACTTGGAGAGGCTAAGGGAGACGACACAGAAATTGGACAAGGAAAAGGAGCTGGTCAATCGGGAAAAGGAACGTTTAGATAAGCTTAGGTTTATGTCCATCAGTAATTATGACGATCCAACACAGGTGAGAATAAGAGAAAATCTTATAAAGCTTCGTTCCTGAAAGGGATTCCAATGTCCTGTTCTCATCCTATTATCTTCTTTGTTCCCAGTCTCCCACGCTCTCCGCTTTCCCATCGTTCAGGAGCAGCATAGTAAACGGAGGCGGGACTCTGACCCAACGTTCGAGTACCATTTCTCTGACCGGTAGCTTTCTGGATCCAGGAGACGCGCCCCCAAAGGTTCCACCCCGGAGGCAGAGCATCAGCCCCCAGTCGCAGAGGCAGAAGATGCCCGTCAAGTTGATCAGCTCCACCAGCCACGTGCAGAGACCGGCCGAGGTGCAGCAGAAGATCCCCAAGAAGCTGGCTGCGGAGCCCAAAGGAAAGGAGAAAACCCTAAAGTCGAAGCGGAACCACAAGAGAGCACACAGTGCAGGTCAGAGATGAGTTTCTTTACGGGGGGCCAGTTACTGGGCCATAAGCTGCCAAAGCACGTCGGCCTCATTCTCCTCCGTCTCTTCCTCCAGCCAATATAGACGTAAGTCAAGTGGTGCCGATCCGAGTGACGGGGAAAGACGGGGGCAGTCTGTCATCGCGAATGGCCAATGCTCCAAGAAAGGTCCTGAGTTCAGGTACGGGCTTAGAGAAACGTTTCCTAGCTGCAAAACATTGTTTGCCCAGAGATCAGCCTGGCATGTAACTTCTCTTGCTTTAATCACAAATGTTTAAAACAGGGCTTTGAACCGGTTCAAGGAACAAAAACGAAAACTGGGAACTTTTTGTATTTTACAGGGAACAGAAACGAAACCGGAAACGTTATTATTTTTTTATGTTCTGGAACTGGGACACTTATTTAAAAATAATGGTAACCGGTTAATACCGGTTTTATTTCGTTCCTCAAAGTTTTCGTTGCCTAATTAACTAAAAAAAAGTAATTATTTTCCTGCGCACGTTTAACCTGACTCTGCCAGATTGATGTCGCTCCGCCTAGCTTCACTCACATCCATCTGGGACATCTCCCATAGAGAGTGATTTCTCCAACCAATTTTATTGTCTAGCCAATCAGGACGCAGGGCTGGAGTTTCATAGATGTGACGTAGTGGAGAAGCGACCGTGACGTGAGACTGTTTTGATTCAGATAGCAATGGCGTCGCATCAAGGAAGCAAGCGTTGACATTGATGCTGCTATTTCTTCCATGTTGTCCAATCTACCTAATATTGTTTCATTAAAAGAACATCAGAGAACGGCTCTGAAGGCTTTTGTTGGTGGAAACGATGTTTTCGCCCTTCTCCCGACCGGATTTGGCAAGTTTTGTTTTCCGGGACGCGTCCGCAGCGGACATCTTGTCGGTTAGCGGTTAGCGCGAACCATATTAGGAGGCTTTAGTCCTCAACGCGGTCGGCCCGGGATCGACTCCGACCCGCGGCGCTTTGCCGCCTGTCTTCCGCCTCTTCCTGTCAGCTCACTGTCAATAAAACGCGTGCCTCTAGAGCCGCAAACGCATTTAAAAAAAAAAAACGGTTAGCTTCGCTGTGAGTGGTTGAAATAGCACGTCGATAAAGATGACAGACACGTGGCTTATCCAATCATATGCAAGGATTTTTGATAAGGCCCGGCTGTATGTGAGTGAAGCTAGGCGGAGCGACATACAGCTGGCGGAGTCAGGTTAGCGCACGTTACCATGACGGCTGAGGTTCACTTCCTGTGTGACATCACATCACACATTCGCTGACTGAATGGAGAAAGAGAGCGGTGTCTCCACTAGAGCTACACATCTTAAATAAGAGGTAAATTACGATCCATCGTTAAGTAAAACGCTCATTCCAAACACAATATCAATAGCTATATTTGTCAAACGAAAGGAACGAAATTAACAGTATTTTTTTTTTTGTTCTAACCGGCTCGGGAACGTCAATTTATTGGTGGAACTCATAACCGGAAACGTTATAATTCCGTTTCTGTTCGGAACGAACCGATTGGGGAAAAAAATCTGTTCAAAGCCCTGGTTTAAAAGCAGTGTGCGAAATACCTGTCAATATTTGGGGGGGTCCCCATCTCCCGATTGTTGCGCAATACCAATGTAAATTTTCTCAATATGCAGTAGGCCTATAACATTACAATGTCAAAGTCAAAGTTGGCTTTAATGTCAATTCTTCACATTCATCAGACATACAAGGACTCGAGAGGACGTTCCTCATTCACCAACAGTGAAACAGATAAAGTTCACACGCACAACAGATAAGATCAGTTCCTAATACTAAAATTTAAACATTTTTAGTATTAATTGTTGTCAGCATTACGTCTTTCTTCTGTTTGGCACGCACATGCCTAATTTGCATACGCAAATAGGATTGGCTGGCTCCACTTGGCAAAAAACAGAACATATTTCCCCCTGGGATCATTAAAGTATGTCTGATTCTGATTCTGATATTTGTGAATAAATGTTTTGAATTTTAAGTACTGGACATGTTGAGCTTAAAATTTTTTTAGTGACCATTAGTGACAAAAAAAATATTTAATTTTTAATTTTTTTAACACAATTTGAGACCCCCTTTAAATTTTGCTTTTGAGGCTTTCAGGGGTTCTCATGGGTTAATCGGGGGGGTCGAGCCCCCCCGGACCCCCCCGTATTTCGCACTCTGTTTAAAAGTAATTGTTATCCAGCTCTCTTTTTAACTGCAAATTCTGACCATCATCAGAATTAAAATGTCTACGCAGAGGCTCCTGCATGTTGGCTTTAAGTAATTGTAACAGCTGCATGCATTGTGACAAAGCTTAACTCGATCTTCTCTACATTAGTGGATGTTGTTTCCTGTTTTGTCCGCCGCGGAGAACTACTTTAACGTGTTTCTCCTCTCCTCCCCCTCAGAAACCTTCTCGCAGCCGGGACCCCGGCCAAACGTGAAACCGTCTCAGTCGTTCATGGTCCCAAAGTGGAACGACTGCAGCCCCCTCCCTCCGCCTCCCCCTCCCTTTCCAAAAGACATCGTTAAAAGCGACCAGGACAAGATGACCGTCCTGTAACGGAGAGCTGCAGGAGTCCCTCTCAGCAGGTCGCCCCACAGCGCACGACTACAGGAGCACATTTTTTTAATCAAAAATCCTTGAAGAATTGCACATTTTTTTTCCAGAGATTCTCTGGGGACAAAAAAAAAAAAAGTTTGGCCTTTTGTAATTATGAAAAGAATCTATTTTAAAAGGATTATTTTTAGCACACAGAGACTCTTCCCCCTCCAAAGATGTTTGGTTTTTATTTTAAATGAAAGCAGGTTTTCATTGACTGTTCAGCACTCGCCTCTTCGGGGGTTTAAAAAGTTTACGTCTGTAAATATAAAGAGGCCTTCGGTCCGATCTTCAGATCTCTGTTGTGCTTCCGTGTACGAACCAGCCAGTCCTGCTCGTCAGTGGAAACGACCGATCCGTGTAGATGGAAGCAGACTGAGTGTCCACGCAGTATTGACCGGGATATTTGGGGGTTTTATTTTTGTGTCCGCAGTTATTAGGCAGCGAAACGCAAGAAACCTCAACCGGCTTCATGTAAAAAATACTCCACAAAGCTCAACTGAACAGACATGCAATTAAAATGATTTAAACCAAGAACTGAAATGTATTGGAAACTGTGATTGCTTTCACGGTGCATCGGGCTCATATTTTAAGCAGCTTTACCTCCTCCATGTGACAAGCTTCACGTTTTGCTTATTTATGTCAGAAGTGCAGAAAAATCCCAACATCATCAACTTCTTAGTGGCAGCCTGTGCAATAAAAACAAGTCTGTCTAGGTACAAAATCTAGAGAACAAAATAACGTCTGGATCACCTGGTTATGAACTTTAATGTTTGTGCATCCTTCTGTTTTCTCATTCACCTGTTTTTCACTCATCTCTCCGTCGTCTATCCTACCATCCATCTTGGTGTTTATCCAACAACCGTCCGATGAGCTGCCTGTTTGTCTTCTATTCAATCATTTCTTCTTCTTCCATCCATCTGTTTAATCATTCATCCATTCAGTTTTACACAAACCTGCATCCATCCATCTGTCCAATATCCCACCATGTATTCTTTATGCAACATCCATCATCCATGTCACACTCATCCATTCCTTCTTGCTCACATCCCTCCGTTTTTTTTTCATAAATCAGCTTGTTTGTTCCTCATGCATTCACTTATCCATCATCTTTCCATTGTGAATGGAAACATCATCCATCATTCATCCTGGTTAGCCTTTCATCTATCCCTCCATCAGCATTCCTCTGTCAGTCAGTACTTTTGCAGATTCTGCATCTAAAGCGTAACTTCTCCTGCTCCACTGTGGAGGAATCTCCCATGAATCCATGCACGGTGGAGCGGTTGCAGCTAGAAGGTCCTGGGTTCTGATGAGAGTTTTGCGTGCTCTCCCTTCACATTTTCATGTTCTTGCCAGGTACTCCGGCTTCCTCCCGCAGTCCGTGAAGATGCACGCTGGCTTAATTGGTGTCTCTGATCTGCCCTCAAGCCTGCTAAGTGTGGATTGTTGTTTTGTCCTGTGGGTGTCCTGAAGCGGTAAAGGTAAGCGGGCATAAAACAAATGGATGGCGGCTACTTCCGCGGTTTAAAAATAAATCAAATATGAATAGAGAAGTCTGGAAAAGTATAGATTTTTTTTTGTTATGAAAGATGTGTTGGATAATTTGGATGGAGTCCTCAAAAATCTTACAGGTTTTACTGATGCAGAGGGCTTTAGAAAATGCAAGGACCAATTTTTTTTTTTTTTTTTTGCATCAGCTCCTGAATATATATAATTTGCTGTAGAGAAACTCAATTTACTGGAAAAAATGAAAACATTGCTCTGAGTGAAGGCAGTGTGTGAACTGCATAGGCCTGTTGAACAGACAGCGTGTCAGTCAATCAGACAAGTGAGCCAAAGTCAACAGAGACTCCCTCTGTCCCTTTTTTTTTTTTTTTTTTTTTTTTTTTTTTTTGAGGGACTGCTGAAGAGACAGGAGGCTCATTGTCAGGCAGCTGTCCATCTCTGCAGAGACGTTCGCCTGCTGGAGGATGAAAGGATGCATTCAGACCCAGAAAGCACTTTAGAGACGCGGCACCTTCCGAGAAAATCCAACTTTTTCACATTACAACCGAAACTCTTAACTTTTATTTTATTGGGATTTTACGCAATCGAGCGACACAACATACCAGGAGAGAAAATCACGCATGGTTTTCAACGTTTTTGTTTTTCATTGTCAATATAATTCTGATGAGTCTACCAGTGTGAAATGTCATGTTGGAATAATTCCCCAGGTTCTGTGAAGGCATCGTGACGACCACTGAACACAGCAGGTGGGTCAGGGTTAATTTATGTAACAGAATAGAGTCTAAACTACCTCACAAAGCCCTCTTCAATCAGTCATTCAAAACTGGAAAGGTTAAGGCACAGCGGCAAACCTAAACTGTCGAGTTTAAAGAAGCAGCTTTAATAAGAGCATGGAAACTCTGGAGGAGCTGAAGAGCTCCACGGCTCAGGTGGAGGACTCCTAGTCAAAGGGATATTAGTGCTTTTGTCTGCAAATCTGGCTTTTAAGGTGGCAAGAAGGAGGTCGTTTTGATGATGCATGGCACGCTTGTAAAGAAAATTATATTTTCAACATGTATTGTTTTCCTTCCTCCTTAGATATGCTGCACTTTGTTAATCTCTATAAAAAGAAATCCCAGTAAAACACGTCTGAGATTCTAAGGCGACAAAGTAAAATGTTCTCTTTCAAGTCCAAGTACAGGTACCAACAACGTTAACGTTAATGAAACATTCAAACGATAAATACGCTTTTTTTCCCTTTATTATTTCAATTTCAGAAGCACTTAAAACCACTTGGTAACAACAAAAAGCATACTGATGACTCATGTCCTGTAAAACTGACATCCCAGCTGCCCACATGTCATATTTAACACACACACACACACACACACACACACACACACACACACACACACACACACACACACACACACACACACACACACACACACACACACACACACGGTGGTTATTCAGTAATTACCCAGATTTACCCAGAACCCACTGCTTGCTGGGTTCAGGTGTTTATTAGAACCTCAGGTCAGGAGTTGGGGATTAGTGTACATTTTTCCTTATGATCTTGGTTTCCATTTCCTAAAACCTTTTATGTAATGATAGATAAAAACATACATGAGCAAAAAAAAAAACAGTTATTGATTTAAAAAAACAAAAAAAGTGCAAATGCATCATACGGCTTCTAACACAACCAGTCGCTCCGATCCGATAAACTGCAGCACAGGTGGAGTACAGTGCTCTCCTGGGGTTTATAAAGCAACTAGTTACACGACACACATTCCACTGCACCTCCACACACATTAAGGCCCAACAAGCCAAACGTTAAGACATGAGTGACCATCAGGGAAACCAAAACTGCAGCGGCGAGTGACATTTTGCATCGTCCTACGCTTGTGTTGTAGAAAAAGCACAATTTAAAAACCATAGCATGCAAAATAAAACGTAACAAAATATGAAAAATTAAAAAAAAATGTCTCTGTGGAGAGATATAAAAATAAGATGGGGACTGGTAGCTTTGGGCTCAGTCGGTTTTAAAGGATTGCAGATTATAGTGCAGTAGAGGAAATATGCTTTCAGCTGGGGTCCAGAACCAACAACGTTCGCAGGCGGTCTGCCGACGTTCCCAACAAACGTGTCCGACATCAAACCTTTAAGGCCTGTCTTTATTTGGTATAACATCATTTTCTGACAACGGGTCGATTTAGAACCAGTAAAGCCCAGTTTTACCAGTTCGCGGTACAGAAACTCGGGTTTGGCTCAGAGTGTCGGTTAAAGAGCCGAAAACATTCAGAGCTGATCGTCGAGGCTCTACTTTGGGCCTTTTACAGAAATGAGAAACAGCATGTAACTCTGTGATGAGCTGTTATTTACAAGAACCCTCTCTAAAAAGTCCCAGTTTACAACTTTAGTAGTTCCAAATTGAGAAGCTGAAATTTGTTTTCTTACTTAATTCCTGTAGGTGTGCAAAAAATGTTTTAGTTCACTTGGACTCCAAACGGTTCCTCATGGTAGCGTCCGTGTTGAATCCGTGACTTCCATGCGGACGGTATACCGTTGCTAACGTCACTGGGCTTTCAGTAATAAAAATAATAATACTAGTAGAGAGTTAACACACTTTTAGAGTCAGCAGTGTTTAAATAACAGTTTTCTTCCTTTACAGGTCACACACATTGCTGGACAGGACTTACAGAAGTGGACAAAAATAGTCCAGCGGCCCTGTTAAAGTTGGTAGCATCATTAAATGCGTTGGTCCTTAAAATAAATTCATCTTTTATTGCAGTGCCATAATCTCATTCCTTTGATTAGTGTGCATCTATTCATTGAAGAAAATAAAGTTCTATTAATTGTTGGTCTTAACAAAATCAGCAAGGGCACAATTGTTGGTACCTCTAGCATTAAAAACATATAGAATTGAAATATTTGGTTTTATTTAGTACTTTTTAAAAATTACTCAGCGCTTCTAGGACTTTTAAATGGTAAAGACCTTTATCTCCAGCCACCAGTCTGAACCAGGACCCATATTTTTTTCGATGAGACCTCCAGCATCTTGGCAGCCATAAAGTTTTAGAAATGATGACCTCCTAAAGGTCCACCTTGTACATGTCTATTCTGCCGGTCTGTGCCAAAAACTTATGGGTCGTTTTAAATCGTTCTTTGTCCTGACTCTGTTATTATGGAGTCCCCCATATATTCCAGTGAACTAGAAATCTAGAATTAATGAGTAAAGCTGTTTTAGGGAGAATCTTTAGCTTTGGACTCGTTTAACCATGTTTTAGGATCTTCTTCTTTTGAATTTGAATAAAATGTTTGTTGACGTCATCGCCACCTGCTGGTGGAGCAGAGGTGTTAAAAATGTTTTTTGTAATTGTAATGCAAAGGGGGGAAAAATGATTTAAAGTAGTTTAGATGGAGCCCAGGGTTTATCTGTGAGGCAACAAAACTCTCCCTCCAAAAGGTCCTGGGAACTCAATGTATTTTCAATAAAGATCAGTAAAGGTCTGCCATCTCAGTCCCATCCATGACCAGCAGGGTAACACTGAGGCCTGGGGTGACAGAAACAGTGTCATCAGTGATTTTTGTTAAACAAAAATGTTAAATTTTCCCCCTGATGCTACTGCAATAAAAGTGGAATTTATCTTAAGTTTTTTTTTCCCCCACTTTTTTTTTTTTTTTTCACAGCCCGAACACAGTTGCTGTGTGGGGGGAAAAAAAAAACATGATTAAAATACAATTGTCTGAGCAGTTCTTCCCTTTTGTATTAACAGCAAACCATAAATGACCTCAAATGTTCACTGACCGAGACACACCTCAGAAAAAAAAACAACAACAACAGCTTAACATGGAATAAAACTAAAGATGTACTAGTTCTTGGTTTTTTCTTCGCTTTCCTCCGGCGGCGGTGCTTCGGGCGTGTCTTCGCTCTGAGCGCTGGCTTCGGGGGTTTGCGGCTCCGGTTCGGGGCGGGGGCTCCTCCGTCTGCGGCTCCGCGGTCTGTGTGGGGTTGATCGGCGTGAGGACTATGGCAGGCTGGAGGGGAGGAGCAGAAAGTAACCGTGTGAAATAAAGTGGCTGAAATTGTAGTCTGCCTGATAAATGTAACGAGAGCGGTTACAGAGGACCGGAAAGGTAAACAGAAAAAAAACATTTACAGCAATCCCCCCCCCCCCCGGCACAATAAAAGGCTTCACTGTGGTCAGGGGCATTGCTGTCGAACGAAAAAGCAGAAACCCCAAAGAGATCACGAGTATCACCGAGACAAACATGCCGAGTTATTTCAGGGGTGAAGCAGATCGGCCGCACGAAATAAAAAGCTCAGTTTCTGAGAAAAATCACAACCACAGAAAGGGCATTTTAAGAGATGTAAGCACGATTTAATTGAAAGTAAAGTGCCAAGCCCAGATGGAGTACCTGCAGAGACATTGACAGACAGCTGAGCCCTCAGCAGCAGACTACAGCCCACACAGTCAAATAAAGGAAAGCAGAAAGAGGCAGTGGGGATGGGTGGTGCTTACTCAACTTGAAAATCTACTTCACTCTGCGTGTTTTTTCTTTTTCTTTTTTTTTTTTGGTTGAAAAAACAAAACATTGTTTTTATTGTCTTTTGCCGTCGTCTCTCCTTTTTTTTTTTTTTTCTTAAGTCTTTTTTGTTGTTCCGTAGCAGGCAGTCATATCAAACTGGTATTCACCACAAATCCACTTCCAGTCCAGAACTGGCGCAGCTCCCTGCGCCACAGCGCCACCGCCAGGCTGGTGAGCAGAGTGCAAGGCACCAGGTAGAGCAGGGCCGGCTGGCCCATCTGCATCACGGCCAGGGCCACGAAGGTGATGAGCAGGCCGATGCCGTACGCTGACGGGGACAGAAAGAGGACGTTAAATTAGGGCGGAGAACAGGGAACGCTGTCGTCTAAAGGTGCTGCGCCGTGTCTGTGAATATATATGGTGAGACTGTTTAGGGAACAAAAGTTTAGAAGTGAATACGATCTCTGCACTGCAAAAAGAGAACTAAAAATAAGTAACATTTTCTTGAAATTAATGTATTTGCCCTTGATTTAAGCAGGTAAATAAGATTATTTGACAATGGAATGAGTATTTTTACCCCTAAAATAAGATAATTAGACATCCTCCACTTGAAATAAATAAGATGATGGAGATGAATTATTCCTATTTTAAGTGCAAAAATCTTGTTCCATTGGCAAATAGTCTTATTTACCTGCACAAATCAAGGGCAAATACATTCATTTCAAGAAAATTTTACTTATTTTTAGTTCTATTTTTGCAGTGTGATTATCTGATTAAGAAACCGAACCGACCAGAACCTCCTGATTGTTTGCTAGCTTTCTGGTTCCTGCGGTGCCCGTGCTTAATTTCTCCTTCCGCTTCACAATTAAGCTGCTTTGTGGTTCGTCCGTCACATAAAAAGCGAAATTAAATGCATTAGGGTTTGTGGCTGTAATGTGAGAGAGTGGCAGGAAGAGCACCGAGACACATTTGCAGCGAATCGGGCTTCGGGGACGGATTTGGACCTCCGTGGTGCAGTAAATCCACCTGAATTACCCCTCATCGCCAAAAAACAAAAAAAAACAAAAAACGCAGCGCTTCATCTTTCCCATCCCATCAGGGTCCCTGCGGAGGCACTTACCGATCGTGCAAGCCACAAAGTAAATCCTGGAGGACTGGGTTAAAATGTCAAATCTGTGGCAGTACGCCACCAGCAGACCTGGAAGGGGTAACAACAGAACCAGTGTTTCCAAAGTACGGGTCCAACCTAATCGTCTGCAGTTAAAACAATAAAAAAAAATTAAAAATAAAACTCACCTGGTACTAGGATGTCCCCAAAGCCCAGGAGGGAGAAGGGCCGGTCACAAAGAGCCAGGGGAGAGGAGTTTAACCTCGGCACTTTGAGCACCATGGGCAGCTGGAGACACAAACGTCGGAGTCAGTTCTCCTCTGAGCCGAGACGGACTGTTGGACCTGGAACTGCAGGACCGGCGGGCTCACCTTTTCATGCGTGGCGGAGTCCGAGGGGCCGGCAGCGACCTCCACCATTATACTCTCCCCGCTCTGTGAAAAGAAGGCAGGAGGGAGTAGGTGGGGGTGTCAGGGGGGCAAAAAGCTGAATTTATTCTGCCTTTACTTCCGCAGACGCCCGGCATTACCTTCGTGAAGAAGGGGGTGATGAAAACGAAGAAGACGTCGTACACAAACAGAACCGACAGCAGCAACGTGCAGGCCTGCCGACGAGAGAGAGAAACGAGACAAAGTTACCACCCCGGGACTTTATTTGGCCGGCTGAGCCGTTCGTATCCGTCAGCTTTGCAGCACCTTGAATGTGGGCAGCCTGACTGTTTTGAGCATGTAGAGACAGAAGGCGATCCCCAGAGCGTCCTGCAGCACCCAGGCCCACCTGGAGGAGGAGGAGGAGGAGGAGGAGGGGGGGGGGCAGAGCGAGAATATTCATCGGCCACAGCCGCAAAAACATAACCTGACTCCAGCCAGCTGTATCTCGCTCCGCCTAGCTTCACTTACATCCATCTGGGACCTCTCCATAGGAATTGCCTTTATTGAAGGCTGGGCCTTATCAAAAATCCTTGCATATGATTGGATAAGCCACTTGTCTGTCATCTTTATTAACGTGCTATTTCAACCACTCACACCGAAGCTAACCCGTGACGCTGTGAGAGCGACGCAGGAAAAAACAAAACTTTTTTTTTTTTTTTAAATGTGTTTGCGGCTCTAGTGGCACGCGTTTTATTGACAGTGAGCTGACAGGAAGAGGGGGGAAGACAGGCGGCAAAGCGCCGCGGGTCGGAGTCGATCCTGGGCCGACCGCGTTGAGGACTAAAGGCCTCCTAATATGGTTCGAGCTAACCGCTAACCGACAAGATGTCCGCTGCGGACGCGCCCCGGAAAACAAAACTTTCTCCGGTCGGGAGAAGGGCGAAAACATCGTTTCCACCAACAAGAGCCTTCAGAGCCGTTCTCTGATGTTCTTTTAATGAAACAATATTAGGTAGATTGGACAACATGGAAGAAATAGCAGCATCAATGTTAACGCTTGCTTCCTTGATGCGACGCCATTGTTGTCTGAATCAAAACAGTCTCACGTCACGGTCACTTCTCCACTACGTCACATCTATGAAACTCCAGCCCTGCGTCCTGATTGGCTAGACAATAAAATTGGTTGGAGAAATCACTCTCTATGGGAGAGGTTCCAGATGGATGTGAGTGAAGCTAGGCGGAACGACATACAGCTGGCGGAGTCAGGTTAGCAAAAACACCCTGCCTGTTTGAATGCATCGTAGCTTCTCACAGGTTGTCAACAAAAGGCAAAAGCACTCAGATATTTTCACCGACAGCTTCCGTTCTGACACAGATCAAACGAGCCTTCAGAGATGATCTGGGTGCCACCGGATCACTAAGTACTCTGCCGGCTTCAGACTCACTGGTCTTCGTTGCGAAACACCATCCAGACGATGCTGACGCTGAGGCAGAGGGCCGCCAGCAGCAGCGTGCGGATCTGCGGGCGCTTGTGCAGGTACGGCAGGTTGTTCTCTGGCACCCTGTGTTTAAACACACCGACACAATTCACACGTCAGTTAGCCTCCCGCTAGCAGCCGCCGTGACGGCAGGATTCACGTTGTCCTCCACGGTCTGAACGCGGCTATTAGACGCTCGTGTCTGAACGACAGCTCGTGATCCCATCTATGATCTGTAAAAAAAACACTTCTAATTACAAGAGAGACGCATTGTAGCCACAAACTTTGATTTATTTCATAGGAAATTTATCTGATAGACCAACACAGAGCACTGCGTAATCGTAGGCTTTTAAAAAAAAATCTTCAAACCTCGTGTTGTGCGGTTTTTACAACGTCCCCAAACAAAAAGCCAGCGAAACGACGGCCTTCAGAAATCAGCAATCAGTTCACCTGTGATTTAATCTCAGCTTAAACCCAGACTTTCTGAGAAGGCCTCAGAGGTTTGTTAGAAAACCTTAGTGAACACACTTGCCTCGCAAAGACCAAGGAGGATGGCAAAAAGCTCTGGGGTGAAGCTGTGGAGAGGTTTAAAGCAGAGCTATGTCAGAAATCAATATTCCAAGCGTCTAACATCTCGCAGAGCGTCGTTCAACCCAGAGACGGAGCAAATATTTGGCAGGAAGTAGATTCTGGCCGACATCCAAACTGCTGTGTGATGGAAAGCCGACAGTAAACATGACGGCGGCAGCATCGTGGTGTCTGAGAGCGTCGCTTCAGCAGGGAAGTTGAAGGGAAGACCGACGGAGCCGAACTCTGGGCCACTCTGTGAGAAAACCTATTCAGAGGGAGGAAGGAGTCTGAGGTTGACCTTGCAGCAGGACAACGGCCCTGAACATTCAGCCAGCGCTACCATAGGACGGTCTGGACGAAGCAGATTCATGGGAACGGCCTAGTCAAATCCACCTAAAAACACGTGGCATAAACGTTGAGAACCTGGTAGAGACAAACACACGAAGACCGGAAGCTGGTCTGACACAGGACTGGCTCAGAGGCGCCGCACTTTTCACATGTTCAGTCAATCAAAATTCAAAGGCAGGAATCTTTATTGTCCCCTAATAAGCAACTGACGGCACACAGAGAGACATCCACACCAGAAATCACCCTATATCACTAAAAGATCCGACCACCGAATGTTTTAGAGCGTCGCTCCTGAATCCTGGCGGCAGATGTCTGGACGGAAGCAGCTTTAAATTCATAAGGCAGGACCAGATTTTTCTTTTTTTAACTGACCTCTCCCTATACGCAAGTCGCTGAGGTCACTTAAGGTACCAGCAATTTAGCTGCACGTCCGGTCGATTCCCAACCGCTGGTTCCGGCTTTTGCAGATTCAAACACCTAAAGACGAATAAAACGTTCTCGTAGGAGCAGAGTTCCAACTATTCATCTTTACGGAGCGCCCACTGATCACCACTGACCTGTGATCAGGATCGCCTTTCTCCTTTTCCTTCCACTTCACCGTGACGCGCTGCTCTGTGTTGGTCTAATAAATCAAATCTTATAGAACTCCAGAGAAACGGTGGCTGCTGACCTCACCTGCACCTGCAGAAAGGAATCCTGCGGACGAAGGGCCACAGGCAGCTGTAGAGGCCGACGGACGAGGCCACGCAGAAGATGCCAATGACCCAAATGGCTAAACAAGGAGAAACCAGCAGCCAGCGGGGTTATTTAAGGGGAACGTGAACGCCAGGAAATGCATTTCCATTTCCCTGACGACTGCATGGCGTGTGTGCCGTACCCAGATGGTCGTAGAAAAAGTAGAGGAGCACCAGCATGTTGCAGCACATGACCACGAACACGCAGATCATGATGGGGGTGACGTCCACCGTCTCCTCGTCCTGCTTCTCCGCTCCGTCGTCCCGTTTATGCTTCATGTAACGCCTGAAAGGGGGGAGAGACAAAAAATCAGACCGTTGGGATGAAGGCCTCTGCTCCGCCTGAGTCAATATTTACCACGGCCGAGCCAGATGGCTCCCCCCTACATTACGACTTCCAAGCCACTGTTTTTTTTTTTTTTTTTTTTTTTTTTTCTTACTACATTTTTTTTCTGCAATTGTGTGCGTCAGAGTCCGTCGTTTTTGGCAACCTCATCAGAAAAGGGCTCAGATTGGCTCAGACCTGCGAGTCGCTCACAGCTTGGGGTGAATAACGCGGCCGGCGTTTAACTTGACGCGTATGCGCAAAAAAAAAAAACAATCAGTCTCCGCTTACTTCTTGCGATCTCTGCTGCCGGCCCAGTAGCCTCCGACGGCCACTGTTCCCACAGCCATCAGGAAGATTATCACCATGTTGTAGTCCAACACCGGCTCGTTGGGTGCATACATGGCGACTAGCCTCCCTTTGCCGAAGGTCTGCGCACGTTTAGAGACAACGAGATCATGTCTGGGTTACTAAATCTGATCATACAAAAACAGGCGGCCATTTTTTTCTTCCGTTTTTCTTCCATGAGAACGGTCTCATGGGCGGGCTCCTCACCTTGCTAATGTCCAACATGTCAGAGTAGCTCAGCAGAGCCACGGGAATGTCTATCTCTTCATACTGGGTCTTGTTTCCCGCCGGGGGCGTCTGTAAAACACGCGCAGCTTCGTTAAGACGGACGGCAGCCTGGTCCGGGCACTAGCGGCGTTAGGTGGACGCCTTACCAGCCGGTCCTTGCTGACAATGAGCAGACCCTTAGCGCCGTTGAGCTGGGCCAGGCGGACCTTTTCGTAGAAGGTGCAGTTGCCCCTCATCACCATGGGGATGCGGTTCGGGAAGCCTCCCTCTGGGACGTCGTAGGCCGAGCACAGGACCGACGACGTCAGGTCGTGGATCTGAAGACGGGACTGTGAGGGGCGAAGATTTGAGCGATTAAACAAAGCTGGAAGAGGATTTTTTTTTTTTTTTATTATTAAAAAAGACAAAATAATGAGGCTTTTTAGAGATTTTGTTTACCAACTCTTATAAGCAAAAATAACATTCTTCCTTATCAGGATTCTTCCAAAAAAAAAAAAGTTAAAAAACAAAACAACTGGACTTTTATTCCGAAGTTTGAAGACGTTTTCACTTCCAGAAGTCTTTCTCATTTCAAAATGTCTGGAGTGGAGCTCCAAGCTTTATATTATTGCCCAAGAAGCCCTTGTTCCGGCTTAGATAACGTGCAAAGACACGAAGACTTACTGCTTTATTGAGGTCCTGAGGTAGACGGGCCCACTGCGAGTTGAAGAAGATGCAGTAGTCCTTGCCATTGCTTTCGCCCTTATCACTGAAATGGGCCATGCCATACTCTCCCACCACCTATATAGCCAGAAAAACAAGGCTTTTGACATTTGCAACCTTTATTGTCTAACAGCAACTTTTGTAGAAGTCAAGGCGACGGTAGCTTTCAAAAGGAGGAATAAAATAAAACGAGGATACAGATAATGAGCAGGAGTAATACAGACATTGATCTAAAGCAGACATTATATTTTTTTTATATAAAAAAAAAAATCCCATGCTCTTCTGAACCTAGATTTCCAGAGTGTGTACCGGTACTTTAGTTCTTACTGTATAAATACAACGTTGTAAACTAAGTTGGAAGGATGGGCAAAAGGATAGATAGATAGATAGATAGATGATATAATTTATATGACAATATATAAGTTTTATATCTTACAACTTAGAGACACAAAGGAAGAAACACGTGTTTTAAAAGGACACAAAATATAATAATGCTCTATCTAATCTTTAAAGATTGATAAAAGCGTTACCTAAGATATTTACTAATCTGGTAATAATTCGCCGAATAACTGTTTAAGAAAGGAAATACAACTAATAAGAAAATAATTTACCCCTTTGGATCCAGATTTCATACCCGCTGCCATTTTTAAAGCCAACGGCATGTTGTGGATGTTTTTTCCTTAAACAAAATAAAAATCCCTATTCCCTTTCTGGCCATTCTCTCTGTGTGTTAGCTTCAGAGATAAAGCGAATCAGCAGCAACCCTCCTTTAAATAAATTAAAAATGTTCTAGCCACCGGCAAGCAGTGGGTTTCCACGGTCCACGGTGATCTCCGCAAGCTAACGTTCATATAGCATTGCGGCTAATGCAGAGAAAAGCTTTACAATATAACCGCCCGTGTGTGTCAGCTATCAGACGTGCCTGTACAGGTATGCCGTCTTCGCTAAAATAGATGTATTCACTCTCACCTTCTGGATGAAGAAAGTGGCCCAAATCAGTGCTTCAGGGACCCTCATAACGCTCAGCTTGTTGTTGTTTCACCCATCAACCGACCAACCGCTCAGCTTGATCTGTCGGCGGCTGTTCGTCAAAGCCACGCCCATTTGTCTGTTAGCTGTTGTTTCATTGGCTGGTGTGAGGAGGAGGAAAATGAGACCGCAATTTTAATTGGCCTAAATTACAATCACTCAAACCTGAACCATAATCATAACAGAATGTGAAAAAAATGTGCTGAATCGCTTTTCCAGCTTTGGATGTGACATCCTCAATGAAAAAAAAAAAAAAAAAAGCAGACATAGAACATGGCCACGGCCTGGTTACATGGTTAAGTATGTCTCTGTGTCAATGCCTATTACCGTCCCTGGTGGTCTAGTGGTTAGGATTCGGCGCTCTCACCGCCGCGGCCCGGGTTCGATTCCCGGTCAGGGAACTTACTTTTTGATTTCTGACAACGTTTTTTTGTGGTGCGTCGATGATTTACAGTTAAAATCGTTAAAGGCCTGTGTTTAATCTTGTTTACATACTTGACTTATTATTTACTACATGTTAAGCAACCACCAAGCTAAACAAACCAACAAAAAGCTAAGGAAAACGGAGTTTTCTGCCCCTCTTCTTTTCAGCGAAAACAATGATATTTCCTTTCCGGAGTTCATAGTAGGGCCCTCTCTTTAATCTTGTTACCCAGACATGATGCATTAGACTCTCTTAGCCTGATGTCATTCCATATGTCCTTCCTTCTGGTGTATATTTACCTGTGTCAAGTCCTACGTCATTGCCGGAACATAAAGAACGTCAAACTTCACAATAAGGGTTTATACGTTCACATGCTATTATTATTATTATTATTATTATTATTATTATTATTATTATTATTATTATTATTATTATTATTATTATTATTATTATGTGACTTTAAATTATACTAAAAATGTATACAATTACAATGCTAACCTGTCATTGTGGGGCCAGCCCGCCCAAACCATAATTGCTAATTCGTTACTTTTCCCAGCACAGGTTACATTTTACACATAAAAAAATATTCTAACAGTTATCTTGTTTTTAAAGAAAAATAATAGTATTTTACATACTTTTTTCAATTGATTCAAGGTTGATCAAATAAATTGTAACCGCCAACATGGATGCAATATTTTCCATACTGGTATAATTCAAATGTTATTCATTCACATTGTGCATGCTATTAATGTTGGATGGATCTTCTTTGCCCTTCATGCTAACATAGGATATGGGTTTTAGTCACAATGAAGCTAAACTTCATGGTATCAATATAATTTTCAAAAGTAAGTGCAAAACATTCATCCATTTTCTTCTGTTTTTCAAGCATTCAGAGATGGACTGGTTTGCTTTAGATCATTGTTGTGCTGCATTACTTAATTACACTTGAGTTCATGGTCACACACTGGTGCCCTGATATTCCTCTATGGGATTTTCCTCTAAAAAACACAATTCAAGTCATCCAGGCCCTGAAAGACCAAAGCAGCCCAAGACCATCACCCTAACACAACCATGTTTCACTCTCGGTATCATGTTTAAAGGTTGTTTTTTTTACGGCATATGAAACAGGATAATCTTTCAAATAAACAAATCAACATTGTTTTGTCAGCCCATAGCATATTATTGCAAAGTTCTGGGTTTTACATATGTTAAATAAAGATGTATTAAATCAAGAGAAGCAGTGTTAAATAAATGAAAAGCAATATTTATATAAATACATTTGTATAAATAATGCTAAAGATACAAATAAATATCATTATGTGCAATTCATGAATAAAAACTCCATGGATTGTACGTTAACATCAAATTGTTATAGTTTATCCATTTATTTTTTTCATATTCCCTTTGCTATCCTGCAATAAGAGGGTAGGACCATTTCCCATAATAGTGCATATCCCGGCCACTGACTTTGGTAGGCAGGACTGACAGTTAAAATAAATTCACTGTGTAGGCCTACTGCCACACAAGACTATGTAATAGTTTTATAAATGCTCAAATTATGCTACTTAGAAATATATATGGTGAATAATTTTTTTGTTAATGGGTTTCCTGTAAAATTACTTATACATGTATTTCGGAAATTACTGAAACATTGTAATAATTATCTCGAATTTAGTTAGTTGTCTGTTCTGTATATGCGCTTATAATTTTACTTAATCTGATCATTTTTTATTTGTTGAATTGTGGTACGCCCCTTGATATATGCGTCGTTGTTTTTTATTTTATTTTATTCTAGTCTTGATTTTGTTCATTTTATTCTGACATTTTATTACGTTTGCAGATTACATTGTTTTGCTGTGAAATACCTTGCTTTTTTTTTTTATTGACAGTAAAAATAAATAAATAACACTAGCTCGCGCAACGGGAACCTTTATTTTGAAGTGAGAAACCGGAAGTTCTCCGACTAACCGTCGACGACTTGAAACCGCGAGGAGCGTCACTACTTGGATGAGCGATGCAGTAGTTGTGGCCCAGCGTACGGTGAGTGCCCGTTGTTATGTTTTCTCCTTTCATATGACTAATTGTGCATTTTGCTGCCAGAAATTATACGTTTGTAGCTTTTGTTTTTAGTTCAAAATACATAAAAACAACGAGAACCCGGCGTCTAACGCTAGCCGGGCTGTAAGCTAGCTGTCTTCCGTTCTCAGGGCTCGTTTTGCTTCCTCTTGTTAACACGTTGAAAATCTTTTTTTTTTTCTTTTTTTTTTATCACGAACAAAATAATGAATGTAATCGCTTTTTTAAAAAAGATGTTTCGTGTTCGCAGTTGTTTTATCAGTTATATTTCTCAGGAAAAGTCAGCTCCTTAACCGCAACAAAAAAGGCTGATTGTAGATACTGTGTGTCTTTTTACGAATTACTTATATTACGTGCAAAGGAAAAAACTAAACAAATAAGCAGGTAAGACGTGATGTGTTCGTGGGACCGGAGACGTTCCGGGCCCTTTAATTGAGTCAGGGTTGGCTGGAGCAGGAGATGATCTAAGTAAGACTGGTATGCAGAGGTCTGACATCAGCCTCTAGTGTCTGAAAACTGAAGTTGTGGTTTTACTAGAGCCAAATAAGGAGGCAGGCCAAAGAGAGCTGCTGAAAACTCTGATGCTGTTAGCAAGAACAGGGCATTAGCTTGGTCTCTGTTGCTTTACAGTACCAGCAAAAAGTCAATCTTTGTCCATATTTAATTAAAAAAAGCGTCATTAGACGGATTGGTTGTGTTTTATCCCTTTTTGTTTTGTTTTTTTATGATGATGGCTTACAGATGTTTCCAGAAAACCTGCTGAAGGTGTCAACTTAGCTTTTGTCCCAGCATTCAGCTCGTTAGAGTTGTTTCGTGTGTTCTTCTTCATGTGTTTTTTGCCACAGTTGGTGTCCGGCGAGTGTGCCAGCCCCTCGATATCGGCTGCAACGGGGTTATCAACCCGCATATTGGGGCTAACCCTAACCCTTAGCAGCGCGGGCAGGTGCCAAGGGAGATGTACATCACCACAATGGTTCCCAGTAGCACAAAAGCACGGAGTCTAGTAGACTGCTGTGCTGTCTTTACACTGAACACAAACAAAACAAATCACAAAAAGTGGACCAACATCAGCAGACGACGTTGCTGTGGAGCTTACTGGTGTCAAATGAGTTTTTCCTTCCACTAAACTTTCTGTCAACAGTCCGCTTTGATAGCGGTGACCCATGCCAAGGACTATTTGCTGGACAGCTGTCAAGTCAGCAGTCTTTACCGTGACTGCCGGGCCATAACAATATAACACGTTTTAATAAAAAAAAACACATTTAATGGAAATTGGGAAAAATTCTAGAGAAATTAGATTTTTTTCACTTGCCGTAAAAATAATAAACTACCAGAAATAAACTCTTTGTAATGATAAATCTATATGATATGCAAGTTTTAACTTCTGTTAAGCTTTTTAAAGATACTGCAGGTTGTTGACACGCACCTCTGTGATTCCCTTTGCTTCCTTTTTACTTTGCAGGACACCCACAGGACTTTCTTCCCTCATCATTTGGGCCAGCACCATGGCTGGCTTCAGGCAGGAAGATGTTGAGCTCTATTATGAGATGGGAGAAGAGCTGGGCAGGTATTAACCACCCCCCACTGACGGTGGCATGTTGTTGTGTTTATTTTTTTTTTTTTTTTATCAGAGTAGGAAGTGGAAATGCATCCAAAACCCTCCACCATACTCAAATACAGCTTCCTCAGCGGTATAGCTAAGCTCAAGCGATCTATTTATTATGATAACGAGTGGAGCTGGACCACACAGTTTATTGATCTGTCAGGTATGAAGTCCAGGCTGCCAAAAAAAATAAATAAAAAGATCATAACGAGATTGCACCAGCAATATAAAATATAATTTAATGCACCGTTTTTGCTGCACTGGACAATTTTTAGAGACGAGTCATCCCCTTTTTGAAGAGACTGACCTACCTCCCTGTCTCGGCTAATTTCCTTCTGCAGTAATGCAGCAAAATAAACGTGACGTCAGCGCCTCCCTGTGTCCCTTTCCTCCTCTGCTGTGGCCGAGTCACAGGCTCTAAATGTTAGGGACTCCGTCAGAGGGTTTGGGGTTTGCTGAAACAAGCGAGCACGTAGTAAAGCGTGGGCAAAAATGAGCAGACATGCAGCGTAAGAGCCTGCTGGCATGTTTTCACTGTAATGTTTTCTCTTCAAAAATAACATTTAGTGTTAGACTACAGGGTTGTGCTCTTAATAACCATCATTGGTTTTATTCTTCCATTTATTTATCACCTTTTGGAGAACTTGTCCAAGAATTGTGGGAGCAAAGGAGCCAACCTGACCATGAAGATATTTCTGCACAGTCAGGTTAATGTACAGAGCTGAGGTCACTCTGTGTAACGCTTTAACCTTCCTCCGCTCTGTAACTAAAGTCTCTTAGCAGGTTGCAGAGAAAGCCACAGTTTCTGTTGCCACTGACAGCTTCTGGCATAATGTGGGTGGGCTATTTAACCCCTCCTGATGCTTTTTCTGCAGAGTTTTTATAGGCTTGAGGTTGGGATCGTTCCTGCAGGTTAACAAAGGGCTGTTTTTGTCCATCAAGACCAGCTTCGCTGTTCGTTGCGGCTCACCGCCCGGTTGGAGCACCCGGTCGTCTCCACCTTCTTGCTTTCGGCCTGAGATGAGATCAGAGGATTCACGGCTGTTTCCTCGTGAGGCCGTCAGGTTTAGCTGGGGGCCGTTTTGGCCTCTGTTGACGTTAAGCTGGCTTCACTCTAGACGGCTAGTTTGCTCTTCCAGCATCTCCGTGTGTACGATAACGGCTCTGCTCCCAAACATCCTAACCAGTTTATTTTGCCTTAGACCGACAGTTTCCACAGTGGAAACTAGGACTCAGTTTGAAATGTTTACCTGAAGCTTCTTGACTCTTTGTGATAAAAGGTTAAATTCTTCCCTTTCTGACGAGAGAAGGACTGAAATATCCCATCGCCTCTTGCCCAATGCTACTAAACAGGCAACTGCCTCAAGACCATTTAATTAGATATTTTTGGGCATTATATATTTGTATAATTGGGCTTTTATGTATATTATTAACACTGTGGTCAAGGAGGCTTCCCAATTCTTGCTTTTAAAAATAGCTGAAGTTGTATGTTGGCAGATTATTCCAGCCTTTAACAAAGAATAGTTTTAAAGCATCATTAAAAGTCTAAAATGAAGACTTTGTTCTGTTCACCATAACAGCAAGCGGCCTCCTGACCAGTACTTTGTTTCTGCCATAGCCTGATTCATTGCTGCCAAATAGATTTCCTTTAGAGCAGGGGTGTCAAACTCATTTTGGTTGAGGGGCCGCATTCCGCTTAATCTGATCTCAAGAGGGCCACACGAGTTAACTCATTGCAAGATTAAATAGAACTAATAAATGTGGACTTGTTGATTTTTTTTATATTAAGTTAATTTCACTTTTACACAATATATTATGAATAACCTCAGCATTTTTAAGAAAAGTATGTGCAATTTCAACAATACTTTTACTCAGTTAAACATTTACTTGTGCATTATCTATAAGAACTGATCACAGTGATAATACAATGTTGAAAAACATTTATTCACATTTTTTGGAACTTAAAAACACTGTCCTACATGACAAAATACATCAAACAGATAAAAATTAAGAAATGATTTGAATTTTTCCACACCTGAAGCTTAATCTGATAATTAAAACACAGCACCCCTCGTGGACAATATAGGAACTGCATATTTTCAATTGAACAAAATACATGTTTTTTTTCAATTGTTTTATCATTCTGTTCCTTTTATCTTGTCCACTTGTGAAAGTCAAATCTGACGAGCTCTTTGTGGCATCTTATTGCCACATTGCCAGACAGGACACTGAGGGAAAAAAAAAATTTTTTTTTTTTTTTATAATGATAATGCATTTAGCCACAGAGCCGGACTAAATTGTTCGGCGGGCCGGATCCGGCCCACGGGCCGTATGTTTGACACCCCTGCTTTAGAGCTTTTATAAAACATATGAGAGGTGTTTTCCTTTAAAAATGAGCGCAGCTCCCGTTGACACGTTGCTGTAACCCGCCTCCGGTCCCCTTTCTCTCCAGCGGACAGTTCGCCATCGTCCGTAAGTGCAAGGAGAAGAGCACGGGCGGCGAGTACGCGGCCAAGTTCATCAAGAAGCGGCGCCTGTCGTCCAGCCGGCGCGGGGTGAGCCGCGAGGAGATCGAGCGCGAGGTCAACATCCTGCGGGAGATCCAGCACAGCAACATCATCACGCTGCACGACATCTTCGAGAACAAGACGGACGTGATCCTGATCCTGGAGCTGGTGTCGGGCGGAGAGCTCTTCGACTTCCTGGCCGAGAAGGAGTCCCTGACGGAGGAGGAGGCCACGCAGTTCCTCAAGCAGATCCTGGACGGCGTCCACTACCTGCACTCCAAGCGCATCGCTCACTTCGACCTGAAGGTCGGCCGTCTGACGGGAAGCTAAGGGGTTCAGGGGTTTGGCACACAGAAAAAAAATGAGACTAGGCCTAAAAGTAAGACTGGAAATCACACTAAAGGATCATTTTTCTGGTTTTTCTTCTGGTAACACAATAAACTAAAAGTGTAAAGGGTTGGAAAAAGCAAAATAAAATTCCTAGCTAGCAATGCTGCTGGTTTTTCAGCACTGTTCCATGTAGTCTGGGAATGAAGGGAAGTGTGAATAAGAATGAAAACAGGAAGTAAACTTTGTAAAAGATGTTTAATTTCCAGCTTTTCCACCACACCCTAGATAAAGGTTTGGTTTGTTTATCCATCTGTCCTGTTTGCCGATCCACCCATCATTACTCCATCCATCCATCCATCATTACTGCATCCATCCATCCATCCATCCATCCATCCATCCGTGGCTTCCAGCCTTACTTTTCAGCCTCCATTGTGGAAATTTCTGCTCTAAATGACTTTATGTTTACATTTATTGTTTAGAAATTAGCTACATTAAGACCCCTGGAGCGTGGGTGTGAAAAAACTCAGATTTGAGGATCTATTCATTGAATGTTTGACTATTTTCTCAGTTTAACAGAAGAATGTCGCCTCGTTGCTTTAAGTTTCCCCACTCCTAAAAGTAAAAATCCTTTTAATGTTTTTAAATTATCTTTCAGCCTGAGAATATCATGCTGCTGGATAAGAACGTTCCCAACCCGCGGATCAAGCTGATTGATTTTGGGATCGCTCACCAGATCAAAGCCGGAAACGAGTTCAAGAACATCTTTGGGACGCCGGAGTTTGTGGGTAAGGCGTCTGCGCCGACCTGGGCCCACGCGGCTTCACATCACATCTGGCTCACATTAAAGCTGTCGTTCTCTCTGGCTTTTTCCAGCGCCAGAAATAGTCAACTATGAGCCTCTGGGCCTGGAGGCGGACATGTGGTGAGAAATCTTTTTGTGTTTTCCTCTCCCCTCACCTGCAGCTGCTTCTCACCGTCTGACACCTTTCATTTACCTTTCCCCCCCGTCTCGTCTGCAGGAGCATCGGCGTCATCACATACATCCTGTGAGTTCTGCTCGCCGTTGCGCCTTCCGGTGCGAATCGTCTCTCAGTTCCCGTGAGGTCTGACAGCCGAGGTTTGTTCGTTTCTTTATTTTAACGTCAGGCTGAGCGGAGCGTCGCCGTTCCTCGGCGAGACCAAGCAGGAGACTCTGACCAACATTTCTGCTGTCAATTACGACTTTGACGAGGAGTATTTCAGCAGCACCAGCGAGCTGGCCAAGGACTTTATACGCCGCCTGCTGGTCAAAGACCCAAAGTAAAACAACAAGTGATGATTCATGCTGCTTAAGTTAGGCTACGTCTTCTTTAACTTTACAGCCATGCTAACTTTATGTGTTTTTTTTTTTTTTTAGGAAGAGAATGACAATCGATGACAGTCTAGAACATCCCTGGATTAAGGTCGGTGTTTTAACTATTTCACTTTTCTCATTAAATTAGATCTATGGCCTGTTTAATTCTGTTTGTTTATGCATTTTAAAAAAAATTCTATGTTTTGTAAGGTTGCAATTCCTTAAAGTTTTGTCCTCAATAGGGAAAATGCAGCATATAAAGGACAAAGTGCTTCTGAGTGTTTCCAAGCTTGTTACCAGACACCTGGTGTTTATGGGATGTTTTCAGGGGCTTTGTCTCAAGGTTGGCCCACAAGCTGGAAAATTCAGGAACTGTTTTCCAAGTCTGGATAAAAAGGAAGGAAAAAAACAGTCGTCCCTCAGTCCGTTTTTATTTAGTATCTATTCATCTCCATTTCCAGTTTCTATATATTTAAAGCGCGATCCCTGTAGCCAGTGTTGTAGTCAAATCACTATGCCTCGAGTCCGAGTCCAGGTTCAAGTCCCCAGTGTTCAAGTCCGAGTCAAGTCCAAGTCATTAAAAAAAAATCCGAGTCGAGTCACTATTGATCCAAGTTCGTTGTAGGAACATGCCGTGACGTGTGATGTATGACATGAAGCAGTAATAATGGCGTTCCACAAACGAGTTATTTTTATAACGTGACGTCATATCACGTACAGGTAGTGCAAATATGCGTTTTCCTCCACTCTTTGGCTGTAGTTACCCTTGGTTTTACTTGGTAAAACGACTGCTTCTTCCAAGTCTAAGACGTCTCCTAACCATGGTTTTTAAACATTGTTGCTATGGAACGTGCAACAGCGACTCGAGGTACGCTGATAGGCCGCATATGAAGGATGTTAAAGCCGCAAGCGGCGTCGATCGGCCCTCGCAGCCAAGCGCCGCTCCGGCCTATTGGCCACCGCCGCGGCTCTGGCCCATGACTCACAAAAAATCTGGTGCAGATGCAGCGAGGAGATACAGCCGTTGGATAATGATAATGCATTTGGCCACCGGGCCGGACTAAATTGTTCGGCGGGCCGGAAAATTTATACCGATTCCTGGACGGTGACTACAAACAGAAAAAAAACGTCCGATGACACCATGAAAGCCGAGCAGGAGAAAAACATTGACTTACTGTTCTATCAACTCGGCCCGTTTTCCAGTTTTTCTAATCCCTCGACACTCAAGCCATCGTTTGAGCTGAACGTTGGTATGTTGTTCCACAGTTCTACCAGTAAAATGGGCGCCTGGACATCCTTTTATGAAAGTTTAACAGCTGAAAAGTCGGTCATATCCTTGTATCTGTTGCATGTGTAACGGCTGGTTGCTACGAGCGCTCTCACACTGTTTGCCCAACCTTAGCGGCAAGGGGCGTTGCTCATGAGATGGTGACGTCACGTGCGCGGTACGACAATTAGATATTAAAATCATACACCAAATAATATTCTAATGACATATTAAAATTATAGCCTAATGATATAAAAAAAAGTCGAGTCTTTTTCTCAATTTCCGAGTCAGAATGATCTGAATGTAGGAGTCCGAGTCCAAGTTCGAGTCATCAGTGCTCAAGTCCAAGTCAAGTCACGAGTCTCTAAATTTAGCTAATGACTCGGACTCGAGTCCTACAACACTGCCTGTAGCTTTAGATTTGTCGCCATAAATTCTCCATGAGCGTTTTAATTTCCACCTTAGAAATGATTCGTGAACTCTTGGAAAGTTGACGCCTGAGGAAAACCTTTCTGATCGTCGCACCTTTTCCTCTCCAGGTCATCAAAAGGCGAAACGTGCGCCAGGAGGACAGGGGCCACAAAACGGAGCGCCGGCGCCTCAAGACCACGCGGCTGAAGGAGTACACCATCAAGTCCCACTCCAGCATGCCGCCCAACAACACCTACGTCAACTTCGAGCGCTTCTCCCAGGTGCTGGAGGAGATCGCCGCCGCAGAGGAGGGCCTGAAGGAGCTGGAGCGCAACCAGCGCTCCTGCCAGGAGGACGTGGCGGCGCTGCTGTCCATCTACGAGGAGAAGGAGGGCTGGTACAAGGAGGAGAACCAGAGCATATCCTCCGACCTGAGCCACATCCGCCAGGAGCTGCAGCGCTCGCAGAGCCACCGCAAGAAGTGCCAGGAGGACGCCCGGCTCACCATGCAGTCCGCCAACAACCTCAAGCGCAAGTTCGGGCGGCTGGAGAACCGCTACGAGGCGCTGGCCGAGCAGGTGGCCTCCGAGGTCCGCTGGGTGGAGGAGCTGCTCAAGTCGGTGTCCGCCGAGAAGGAGGCGCTCGGGTCCGGCGGCGCGCGCTGAGTCCAGCGGGGGACATTTTCTCTCTAAAGCTTCGTCTCCACGCGCTTCGCTGCTGCTGCCGCTGCTTATTTGGAGAAATCTTCCGGTGTTTTTATCCCAGCTGGGAGGACGAGGAGCCAAGAGCCACTTTCACAGAACGCTCCTTTCTGTTTTTATACGTTTAATTTATTGCTTTAGGTCTTTTTTTTTAATGTAACTCAGCCGTCGCTTCCAGCTGTGCGGGCGAGGGGAGAAATGAAACGCATTCCTTTGGTTCTTAGCCTGTTTTTTTTTTTTTTTTATTAATTTTTTAAAAACTAGCTTTGATTTTCCGTTACGCGCCACTGACCTCTTTGGTCCGAAAGTTTCACAATATGTTGATTATTCGATCTCTGACAGATTCCTGGGTATTTATTCGCGCGTTTAGGTGCACGTTGGATTTAAACAAAGCAATAAGCTTCTGGGTAACGCTTTATTTTTACGTCCCATAATTTCGCTCGGACCGCCACTGGAGCAAGAACAGATGGATTTCTGTCTTCTGCTTTACATCTCATTGGTGCCAATTTATTTATTTATCTGAGCAGGAAGCGGGTCTGAATCTTGAGTTAAAGTAAAGCATCACCTGGTTCAGGAATGTAGAAATTAGCCTTTGCAGTGCCTGAAAAAACGGATCGACCTCATCGTGAGCGTTCAGCTGCCATCGCAGCGTCTCATTGTACCAAACGCTGACGTGTTTTTTATTTTTTTTGTTTGCACAGTCGCCTTGTAAACCTGACGGGGTGCATGGGAAAACCCTCCGGTCTGTACGTACGCTGCATCTTTACGCGTTCATCCCCGGCACACTTCAGACATTCCATCGATGCGTTTCACGTCCAGATTGTATAGTCTGTAGTATTTTTTCATTAGAGAAATGTACTCGTTTGCACTTATAAAGCGGTTCCAGAATCTATTTTAATCTGTATCCTGACTTAAAAGCTGTAAGTCTTTCTGAGACTGTTTCAAATAAAGAAACTTAAACACATGTTTGTTTTTGTTTTGTGTGTGGTAATTATTTTAACATGAAAGTATCAAGAAATATATGGTAAACAACATTCTTTTAGAAAAGACCTGCAAACAGGGTTCCCACGAGTCCTTGAATCTCTTGAAAGTTTGTGAATCTGAAAAAATAAATTCAAGGCCCTTGAAAGTTCTTGAAAACAGCCAAAAAAAACACCTTGTCCTTGAAATTCCTTGAATTTTTTTTGTGGGGTTGAAAGTTCACACAGATGACGACTTGTGTCATTATTTTACTACCACACGATCTTTTAAAATGATGTTGATTCCGCAGACTTTTAATTTGCAAAAGTACATTCGCTCTTCTTCGTTAGTTGGTAGGCTACGGTTTAGGCCTACGTGCGTCCAATAGGTTACATTCACGCAGTGTTGCCAACTCAGCGACTTTGTCGCTATATTTAGCGACTTTTCAGAGTCAGAGTCAAAAACTAGCTTAATCAAAGATGAAAGTAAGTGAAACATATTTATATAATTCTGAACATCTCAATGCTGCACTTTTTTCCTTAAAATTCCATGAAACGGCTAATGTACATCTTATATGTAATGTAGTATGGCATAGCCATGTACTGTGGATATAAATGTAGGCTATGAATATGATCAATATCAGTGTAGGCTATAAATTAAGTCCACTTTCTTGCATTGCTTCTGACCCAACAACTTCTATGCTGTTTAGTCTTTTATTGAATTTGCATTGTATTAAAATATGATAATCTATTCAGCGGTCACAGTAGGTAAATGCCGCCATGTGTGGTCCTTGAATTTGAGGAAATTGGTCCTAGAAAGTCATTGAAAGGTCCTTGAATTTGATGATCACCAAGGTGTGGGAACCCTGTGCAAATATTCTTGGACGATATTTGTGTTTTTTCCCCCTCCTCCTGTATCGTTATCAGTCATACTGATGGCAGAATAATCGTATCAGCCTTTAAAGAAAACCTGTATGGGTTCATCTCTAATCCTTTTCTTGTTGCTGGAGCTGTGGGAATAAGTTTGGATCACATAAATGTACCTCATGATCTGCGCACACATGTTCCTACACCTTTTGGCTTTATCAGATTTTATCTCGCAACCCATAAGCTTCAGTGTATGTGGTGTGACGGGCATAACGATGATGTTTCAGAGAAACGATGCACCTTTTCTTTCCATGGCATTACGTTGCCTCTGAGCAGCAGCTGTCAAGTATTTGTTGACAACGGCTTCTTGTTTGGGTTTAAATCTGGACTCTGGAGCGCCTGAACACATGAGTGTGCTTCGATCTGGACTGCTGTGGTGTTTTTGCACGCCTCAGAACTTAGTCTGATGTGTTGAGGAATTAGTAGCAATGAAGACATTTTAACAGACAAATATTAGGGAAAGAGAAATTATCACAATAGCAGCTGCTTCTTTCTACACCAATGAGTGCCAGAGCTGAATTAGCTGTAAAATGTACAGACAGCTCTTGCAGGAGCATGCCCACAGTCCAGTTTTTAACCAATTCATTTCCTGGTGCAACAACCCACACTTGCAGCTAAATGACTGGAAAACAAAGGAGACGCTGGTTGCTTTTCAAAGAAATCAGCTTTCGATTGTTCCAACACTCGAGATTGTAATCCCCTGTAAGTATTTGGACACCATTCTGGACATAAGTTTAATACCCGATGCCACCTGTAAGAAGGCCAACCAGAGCAAATGATTGGAAATAAAGTTTTATTTGTCTTTTATTGAACCTGTTTTGCCTTTTGGAATGGTGTACTGGTTCGGTAACCTCAGCAGGACAAATAAAAAGAGGTTGTCGAGCGTGGTTAGGGTCTGTTTACACAGATTTCTGGTACTAATTTGAGAGACCTTTAGAATAAAAGTCCCTAAGAGGGACACGATGATCCTTGAAGACCCTCGGCATCCTCTAAACGCTGATTTCAGCCTTCTACCATTAGAAAGGAGGTTTTCTTGTGCCCAAAGGGCCAAGCTCTTCTAACTGGTACCTGAGGACTTTTAATCCTTTAGATGTTTTTATTTTATTTTATGTTTTTATGATTCCAATTGAAGTGCTGCCTGGAGACCTGATATAATCTTGTCTATGTGTTTTTTGTTGTTTTTTTTTTTCTGTCTTTTGGGTGCTCTTGTGAGCGTTTATTGTTGTGAATTGCACCTTGTGGACAGTGAAGTGTTTCATTTCAGTCCAATCACACACCACTTTAATTCTGTTGGTCTGGATCCCTATAAAATACATTCAGGTTTGTGGAAACAAAAACACAAAAAGCAAAATGTGAACAGGTTCAATTGGTATGGATATCAATTTTTTTTTTTTTTTTTACATACAGGTCTTTTTTTAAAAGACTACAAATTGTGATTTGTAACGTGGTCTTATTGTCATTATCAATTTGGTAGTTTTCACTAATATTTCACATGAACTACAACTGTCATCAGTATGTTTTACAGTGATTAATATTTGAAAAGGTAATAATTTTAAAACAGAACCACGAGAAATCAACCGATCAGCTCAGATGTAACTGAACCGGGAGACCATAAGCAGTGCCATCTAGTGGTTGTTTGCTAAACTACAAGCGGTAGAATAAAATCCCAGATCTGCTTTTATCTGTCAGATTTGATTTGCTTTTCCCTTTTTTTTTAATAAAGGAGGTATTTAAAATAATAACAAAATAATAGAATATTTATATCTAACTTAAATACAGATGTTAAATTAACAATAAAAACAAAAGAAGAGCAAAACATTTTGATTTTTATTGCTTATAGTAGTTATAGACAATAATGTTTTTGTTTTGTTTGTTTTTTGGCATTTTTGATTCAATGCATAAGTTAGCTGATATTAAATTGAAATATGAAGTCATGATGAAATCAATTCAATGAATAGATCCTCAATGAAACAATTTTCTTTGTTCTAAGCAATCTATCTCAAAACCATTTTTTAAATAAATGGACGACTGATCACTGCTTTAATAAAACAACAAGAGTGGAAGACCAGAGCTGCTAACCTTTGTGTTAAAACCGATAAACTTGCACAGGACTTACGTTTGTCTGAGGAGAAAAAGTAAAAAAGGTTAAAATCCCTTCTGGTCTTTTAACAACACATTTATTTCCAATTTATATGTAAATAGTTCAATAGTTATTTGTACATGTGAACACATATTCTATCACCATGTTGCAAGACAGAATATTAAGAGGAGGTTATCTATATATAAAAAAGAGGTGGAAAGGTGTTTATCCTGCTTTAGATGAGCTTTTAATAAATTTTTCTTTCCCAGTTCTTTAATTGTTGTTTTCCACCTGAAATGCAATCATTCAGTCAGCCTTTCATTCACCAATAACATTGTTGGGGATCCAGGATTCTTTGCCATAAAAGAGCCCCACTTTGTTCTTATCTTTACCCTCAGATAACTTTGCTTTCTCTTGGATCGCTTGACACTTATTTTTCCTAAATTTCATTTTAAAAAGACCTTTGCATGCACGAAATAGACAAAAAATGTGTCTGTCAGTGAGATTAAACTTAAAACAAACAATAACAAGAACTTCACAGACTGAAAGCTCAGCTCCTTCTTCCCTTCGGACCGATGCTACAAACCGACCAGCATGAGAAAATGTTCTGTGGAGACCCGGCAGACTCCGCTGGGCTGTCACGGCCTGCGGCCCTAACGACCAGCTTCCAGCACAGCGAGCCTCTTGTGCACTGAACAATGACTCTGAGTGAGAAAGAGTAAAAAACGTACGCAGGCACCACGCATTGCTGCCTCAGCCACATGTGGCGTGACACTCCAACTCATGAGTCATGCAGCTTTAGGTGTTTCATTTTCCTGCAAGAAGGAGCCGGAGACAGATAGAGACAGAGACAGTCTGAGAGTCTTAAAAACTCCCTGATGCCTGGATGAAGGTTTTTGAGGAAGACTGCGAGTGGATGACGTATTTCACCAACACTGATAGCGGTTCTCTGTTTTTGTCTTTTTGTTTTGACCTGACAGGTCATGAGTCAACGCTCCATGCCTCACTTTCTCCAATTGTGTTTTGAGTCAACAAATCTGAGTAAACTCCTAAACCATCAGCTGTGTGCTAACTAATTACCACCTGAAAGAAACAGTGCTTTGTTTTTACAGCCCTCCACACTCACTGGCACCCCTGGTAATGGTCAGAAATAATAAACTGGTCTTTTGTTGTTTTCCCATAACCTCGCGTTGAGAATCAGAGAGAAATCCAGCCTTTAATTTGAGCACGTTTGTTTATCACAGGGAAGAACATCCCAACATTAATAAATTATCTTTAATTTTTATTTATTCTTTTTACAGTTACCGTTGCAACATTTATTACAGTGTTCCACGCTGTAATAAATGTGGGAACACTGGAGGTGGGCAGCAGAAAAGGACCATAAGGGCTTATGGTCCTTTTCTGCTGCCCACCTCCATCTGTTTTGGCTTAAACATCTAAATCTTATCAGATGCTAAAGACTATTTGCACATGTTTTAGTTTCCCGTGAAGCATTTGTTTGGACATCCATGCATAACGTACAGGTTTTTTTTTTTACTTAAACATTTAGTTTTTAACATTTTAAAATGTTCTACTTCTCATGAAGTGTTAATCTGGTAGATTTGTATAATTGCACAGTATGTTCATATTGATCTGGAAACTTTTTTTTTGACTAGAACATTAAAATTTTAGCAGACTCTAAGGACTATTTGCACACTTTCTAGCTTCCCAGGAAGCGGTGCTTGGTACACTCAAATTGGACATTTCTGTCTGTGTGTTATATGAACTCAGAGCCGGGCCCCCCAAAAAAAGTTATTATGGTCACATAATGACAATAAAGACTCTTTATTCTTGATTAATCTAAGAAGCTGTGTTAAAATCTTTTATAAATGTTGGATTCCAGCTGCTGCAAGGAGTTTCAACCTATGCGGCGTTCAAGTGCTCTCCGTAACATCTTAACTACTATGGATGCAAACTGTGACTACAGGCCGGTCAGCTCCTGAAAAACATATTTGTTTGCTTTTTTATACTGCAATTATTATTACTGTTATCTTTTTACCATATTAAAATATTGAGATTTTGCGTAATGGTACTAACAAACCTTTTTACAACTTAAGGGTTTTGAGGAATGTTTTTTTTTTTTGTTCATTTAGCGTTATAATTTCTATTATGCCGATTTCATAAAGATTATCTTTGAAATAAAATGATAAAATATGACCAGTCAGCATTTCGTAAAAGAAACATATTTCTAGTATCATCAATGTATTTTTTATTCATGCCAAGGTTTACTCCCATTTCCGCTTATCTTCGTTTTAACAAAGCAACCCTAAATTTATCAAGCAGCTTTTACGATCAAACTTAAAATAGCATACGTCTTTGTTGTTGTTATTATTTCCGTGCCAGAGAACCAGAAAGAAGAACGTCTCTTCGAGGATTTAACTATTTCCGAGCTTCTGCGTTGAACCCGAAGGCAGCACTGTGCGGCTGAGAGCTGGAGTTGGTACAGTCGGGATGATGCTAAAACGATACTAGTGTTTTTTTTATTTCCCCGATAAAGGTTATCTATTAGGTTTTATTTAAGATTTTATTTAACATAAATCTTTAGTAGGTTTCTAAATTATATATTTATGTCGCATCCGTTTGTGCGTTCAAGCAGGTTGTGCGCCTCCCCGAACATTCCTGCGTTGGTTCAGTCCGTCGCTAGGCCTTTGCGGTAGGGAGTTGTTTAGTGGACCCGCAAGTTTTCCTTTACTTTACAGGTTCATTTAATTTGTCCGAGGGAGGCCGGAACCCCCGTTTTTTTTTCCCTCCTCCGTCTCACTGGGAGTAATTATTAATTTAGTTTTGGTCGGGGGTGGGGGGGGACCGCTGAATCACAGCGTTTCGGGGCGTGGTGTTCACGCGCACCGCTGAAGAGGGAAGGGAGGCATCGGCGACTCTGAGTGTCCGCGGCGGAGCTTATGATGCCGACGTTGCGGGACAGCACCATGTCCCACCCCGGGGAGAATTCCCACCAAGTCCGGGTCAAGGCTTATTATAAAGGGTAAGAACTCGGTCTGTTATCCGCCGTGTCTGCGGCCTAAGTGTGCGAAACTCAAGTGCGGAAAGTTTTACACTTTGGGAAGCTAATCAGTTGGTTAGCATTAGCCGAGGGTGCTAACGGCTGGCTAACGTTTGGTCATCTACCAGAGGGTTTCGGTAAACTTTGGGCGGCTGAAAGTGTCCAGACGTCCCGTCGTCCTGTGGCCAGTTCCTCTGGGGAATGTCGGGAATGTGTCAGCCGGACGCTAAGACGTCCACGGGGCTTCAGCCGAGTGGAAACGTCTCTTGTTTTTAACGCGGTTTGGAAGCTTTGGAGCCACAGAGGCAGCGCGGCTATGCTAACAGATGCTAACCGAAGTTGGTTAGTCTTCAGCTGAGATTGATACGGGTCTGGCTTGTTGTTGAAGCCCTGCTCGCTGCTTTACAGCCAGCGTGCCTTCAAGTATTGGCCAGGTGGAATAAAGTCAGTTTGTATGAGCTCAGAAACTAAATCCAGATAAAGCAGAGTAGGTTTATAGAGTTTGATGTGCTGTTTCGGGCACATCAGCCCATTATTATCTTCAGGTTTCTTGAACATCTATATCGTTGCTTTAATCTACCTAATTACATGTGTTGGAGTGATGTTTTCACTTAGACTGATCTTGTTATTTTTACTCATATTGGTTCCAAAGACTCTGTGTACAATTAATTGTATTAAAGGGATAATCACAAATCCACATTTCTATAACCTAAAAGTACTATGTTAGTATGTTCAGTGTGTTAGCAGAGCCGTCATATGATACATTTAGTTTGAAAAAAGCAATACAAACCATAAAGGGCCTCAGTCACATAGTTTGACAGTTAAAAGAAAACGCAAAAACATAATATATTAATCTTTAAGTAAAACAATATACCGCACACTGCAAAAACAGAACTAACAATAGGTTAAAATTTTTTTTAAAAAAAGAGTGTATTTGTACTTTATTTGAGCAGGTAAATAAGATAATCTGCCAATGGAATAAGATTTTTCCACTTAAAATAGGAAGAACTCATCTCCATCAATTTATTTTAAGTGCAGGATGTCTAATTATCTTATTTTGGGGGTAAAATGACTCTTTCCATTGGCAGGGTTATCTTATTTACCTGCTCAAATCAAGGACAAGTACACTCATTTCAAGAAAATTGTACTTATTTCTAGTTCTGTTTTTGCAGTGCAAGTGTTCGTCTGATGGTGTTTACTTAGTCCTTTTTGAGCCTGAGAAGAATTTTGCAGCGGGCTCCGTCTGATCAACAGACATAAACATTGATATACACAAAAAGTGATTTGTTTACTAACAAGTAGAGTAAAAGCAACGTGTAAAACACAGAAGTAACGTATAACAAGCAAACAGGCTGGCATAGTTTAATTGGAAAACCAGAATGAGCTACTGGCGTACAAAGCTATCGTACGTGACTAGGCCCCTTTTTAATAAAGACAACAATGTTCTGCCTTATAATGGCAGGAATAAATGTTAGCTATTTGTTTTGTAGTAAGGCTGTTGACTGTGATACTGGAAGATACCGCTGTGCGAAATTAGAAAAAAACATGCAATAATATTTGTGAATGCCGGAATATGATTAAAGACTCAAAAGTGTCCTGCTGCTTTGGGTTCTTAGCGAACACAGACCACGAATAACGCATCCTGCTACTGAAAAACACATTTCAAACACATGGGGGCTTATCGGAAAAGTTGTCTCTGTCCGACAACTTGGCTGTACCGCCTCAAATATCACCAGATCTATTCGGGAGCAGAGAGCCTGAACGCATGGTGCTTAAATAATCGGTTAATGCTTATCGTCATACGCGGTCCAACGCTATATTGTCAACGTGTGGTCCGGACTTTAAACTGTTGCAGACTGTTTGGTCGATTCAAAGAAATCTAGCTCGTGTTCAGGCAAGTCGAACCAAAACATCAACAACATAGAATCTCTGATTATGTTGCTGGAGGATGAATAGCAAAAAAATAGACAAATGTCTTCTAGGTGTGTTTTCGTTAAAGATTGATAGGAATCCCTTAATTGCGACCGGTAATTTTGAAGGGTTGGTGTTGTCAGTGTTGTGATCATCAGTCAAGATCATTGGAGCATAAATGCCTCCTGGATATTTGCTGATTGTTACATCCCTAATTATACAGCTGAAGTAAAGCAAACAACATTTTCTAGCCCAAAAGTAGCACCACTTACATATTTTGGCCTCAGTTAAAGAGCTAAACGACCGTCAGCGATTGCTTTATTTAAACGGCGTTAAACTGTTATCTTTACGTGAACTTTTTGATCGCATAGTTCCTTAGAGATCCTCCCAGCTCTGATGCGTCTGTCAGATAGTCTGATAGAGACGATCTGCAGAGAGATGGCTTGAAAAACATGTCCTGCGAGTCAGCCGGACCTTTTGTGTTCCTCTCTGGGTGTTTGACACGCCTAAGGAATGTGTGCTGATAGTTGGGAGGAATCTCGGGTATTTTTTTTTTTTTTAATGACGTCGCTGTTGAGGAATCTCAGCCATGTTCTCCGCAACGGTCATAGCCGAGAACACAGTACTTGTCTGGATGCATTAAAAGCAAAATGCAGATGTTCAGATCACATTCCTCTCGAGCATCCGGGTCATGTGCTACACCAGTCGGTCCGAAACATTTGATGACGGCCACTTTCCATTTCCGTGTTTTTTTCTTTTTAATTAATTTTTTTTTTTTTTTTTTTTGTCATAGTGGAAAAGAACCACCGGTATTGCCAGATCCACAAACCAGAATGCGGTTTTAATTATGCATTACATTTAGTCAGAAGCTGAGATTTCCACGCTTCAAAATAAAACCCAAGTTTGATAGTCAAATGGTCAGAAACAGTCATGAGTGGCGTGGAAAAAACTTCCCAACACAGACATAACTGACAGATAGTTGCAACGATATTAGGACTTAAACAGAGATAAAAGATATGCTTTATATCAAGATGGTCTACGTTGCGTTTTAATTTTTCGGCTGTTTTTTTTTTTTCATATTTATCCACAGCTGTTTGTTAAAAAATGTGCCTGTGAGATAAAGCTTTGATTCAGAGACGCCTTTTTTGTAATTACTTTATGAAAAGAAAAACATATTGAGATAAAAATCGTATATGTCAGCCACGGGGTGGTTAGTGGGACATTTTCACAACATAACTTGGAGAGACCGTTAATGATTTTGAATTAAGGTGATCTATTTGCTTTTATTTAAAACGGAGAAGGAACAATAGGGTGTTTTCACTGACGTCACTGGCCAACTTCCGGTCCGCCATATTGGGTGGCACACTTCCTTATCTCTAGTTGTCTTACACGTATTATCGTATCGCGAATGGATAAGTACGCCAGCACGCTAGAGCGACCAGATAAGGACGTATACCTGAGGAAATGTTCCGTGATCGACCATATGGACCCGTATGCCCTCCACGGTGCCTTGTTTAGCCGTAATCCAGATGCATTACCTGGTGTTCGGTGAAAACCCTCTGCACACTCTTGAGGAAATGAGAGCTTACAAGGGTCTAGAGGCTCACAACCAGTTCACATCTGGTTATGTACATCAAGGAAATCGCCATCATACGTGGACGGGTGAGTTTTAATAAGATGGTAAAAATGTAAACAATCCGACGCAAATGTGTCGCATGCTTCTGCGGTGGCTGGCGGCCGGCGGCGGGCGGTGCGCGAAGGCGCTTGGCTGCAGGGCCGATCGACGCCGCTCGCGGCTTTAATTATTTAGGCAGAACAATGACCAGTGCATTTACCGTATTGGCGCCGGTAGGAGCTGCAGATCATAAAGCCAGCAAACAGTGGGAACACAGTAAGTCGTTCAAAGGTAAGCTGCGCTCAGACGGGCTCTGGCACATGCTAACCGTTAGCGCTAACAACCACTCACTCATTTAATGTACTTTTAACTTGCTGCTATGTGTTTCAAACGTTTAGAACACACTCTCATTGACATCGGGATACTGTGGAAAGTTATGATCGGTCGACTTACAACCGCGATCCAAGCGAGCCGACTCTTCCAAATTAAAACACGGCTGAGAGAGGGAGTACAGTATGCGGTAGTAATAGGCAGTAGAGGCGGCGGAGGCAGTCAACATGACAGCCGCGGAAAGTAATAAGTCATAACGCCCAAGCCCTATTATTAATATATTCTTCTTATATGTTTTAAATACTTAACAGTTAATTACCTGTGACAAAGTGAGCACCGCAGACTCTGGCGTATTCCAGCTTAACACCGTCCAAATCGGACCTGGATATCCGTGTCAGCCATAGGTGACGGCGTTGTTCAGACAGCTGTTTTTTTTTTTTTCACACTGATTCACTATTACGGCTGGTAGGCGATAGAAAGCGTTGATCTCCACCTCCACGGGCCGTGCAACCAACCATTAAACACGTTTTCCCCATTGTTCACTTCCAATACTGCCTAAGGCGTCATACAATGCAGGTCAACAGTGCGAAACGACTGCCACCCAATATGGCGGACGCGCTGAGTAGTCACGTGAGCGTGACGTCAGCTGAAAACCCCCTATTATTCAAAATAACATTGGTTATCGCATACATTTCTTATTATTGCATTCCTTTTGACTTTTCTAGGCGAGCTTAAGCAAAAAAATCTGGTAGAAACACGAGGGCTGTAGGATTTTTTTATTTTTTTTTTACCAAAAATCAAAACTGTGATATATTTCAATCATAACTGCAATTTAATGTAGGCTTTTCTCTGCATTAACCACAAGCAACAAAAATGGCCTGTAGATATACATTTTTGTATACAAGGTCTATTTAAAACAAAAAATGTAAGTGTTTTTATTAATCAGAATATTCTTATTCAAGAAAACTATGTATTAAACAGTTTGACCGGTACTTAATGCTCTGGTGAGATTCCTGAGGAGTTTCTGGTAAAAATTATGATTATATAAACTCTAAAACAAGTAATAAAATCACATTATCTCACTGCTGCAACTTGCTTCCCTTCCATGTGGAGGCAAACCCACTATAAACATATTATCAACACCTAAAGGACCTAAAAGAACTCTACAATTTGGAAATTGTGTTCTTTAAAATTGCGATCATATTGCAAATGAGATTAATTGTGCAGCCCCTAATACACACCTGCTGAATTCGACGTTAGCTAGCCGTTTGTAGCAGTCTGATAGCTTGTCAGCTGTAGTTTTAAAACAACGTTGCTTAATAGGAGTGGTGGCGGACGCTAGTTCAGAGCACACATCGGGAGTGTTGGAGATTCTTGAGACCGAAAACTTTTCCAGAGACAGAAATTCTCCTTATTTTTCTAAGCACAGCAAAAATGCAGTAGCTTTGTTTCAGACGGCTGACCAGCAGTGCACAGCATCCGTGATTTTTCCAAAGCTTTTAATGAAAGCGACTTTAAACTGCAGTTCAGGTATGATGTGAACATGTTTGTGGTTTTGAGGCTGTAATTCTGCTTTAAAACATTGGTATCAGGAACCTGGTAGGACTCGGGACAATTAAAACAGTTTTTTTTTTATTATTTATATTTGGCTCTAAAAGTTTTTTGAATAATCTCCCTTTTTTCAGCAGAAATGTTGTTTTGCAGGTAGACAAAAAGCTACAAAGTAAAAAAAAAAAAAAGAGAGACGGAGGAAAAAAAAACCACGTATGACAAAATATCCGGGTAATTTCAGACCAAGTTATAAACTGATTATCCCATAAAGATTCTTGACTCCAATTATGATCTTAAGATATTCAGCCAGTGCTGTTATCGTGATCCTTAGGCCTTCATTAGATAAATATGGTGAGCTCGTTTTGTACGAAATTGAAACCTTTAACGCAGATAAAAACGCATCCTTTGAGAAGAAGACTAAAGCAACGGTGAAGAACGTTGCTTATTTTGCTCAGAGAACGGCTAAAGCTAGCAAAGGGGAACATGCAGTTTGCAGCCCGAACAGCGCAACAAAAGAACAACGCTTAGATTGCAAATACTGTTTCCCCCGGGCGTGTGGAAATGTGGAGCATGCCAAGAGACATTTGGCCCATTTAAAATCTGCCAGAACTTTGTAGTTTTTTTTTATTTTATATTGTTAAAGACAATAACTAACCTCTTCAGACCTGAAATGAACAAATTGGTGTGTTTCAGTGACTGTCCTGTGCATTAATATCACATTTTATTTATTCAGCTAAGCCCCAAATCATCTGTATGCCTTGCAGATTTATTTTTTTTTTAAATTATTTTTAAGCAACGTGTTTTCTTTTGTCAGGTCATAGTTTTAACATTTTGGAGTGGCCTTGCCAGAATCCCAAATTGAATCTAATAGAGAGTCTAAGGAAGCTAGAAATTAGGGTCATGGTTAGGAGGCCTTCAAGCTTAAATAGCTCATCACCAAAGATAAATCGTCAAAATACCAGCGAAGACCTGCAAAAAAGCTGGTCAGCTGTTAGAGGAGGTTAGCTGCTGCAAAAATAAAGATATTTCCATTGGTTGAGTAAGGAATAAATCACTTTTTTTAGCTTTTTATTTTTTTATTTTCATGGAACTAGTAGCTTTGTCACAGTTATCAGCGGGGGGGGGGGGAATGAGGTCAGGAATCAAACACCTGACACACCCGATCAGAAATAAAATCCTTAGTTGAATATAAATGATTTTAGGGCCTAAATGTACTACGGGTGTTTTCTCTGAGTTCATTCGTTTGTCTCCTGGCAGCCGTCTCTGTTCGCTCTCATAAAGACCGTCTGACTAGAACCCGGCGCTGATGGCGGCAGATCCACGCAGAACGCTCATGAGGGGAAAGAGCGACGACCAGCTGCTTCTTTTTGTCCATAAATCCATACGCTGATACAAAACCTTTCTATCTTGTTGATAATGCTCGTATTTGTCGAATAAGCAAGTGAAAAATACGGCAAAATATTAATGATTTGTTTTGCAGTTCAGACAAAAATAATCAATTTTTTGTATTGTTTTAGACTTCAGCCTCTAAGCTGTTGCTTGCTTTATGGGGCGTCACACCTGTGTGCACGTCTAAGGAAACAACATATGATCCGCTATGCTGTTACAGATGCATCTATAACCACAGCCGCAGGCAAGAAAGCAAGTTTTTGCTTATTACTATGAGAGTAATAAATGTTTGTGTGTATCAGAAGCTAATAAGGGTCCGTTATCGCCCGCTCGGCTGTTTTAACTCTTTAGTGGAGCGAGCGTTCGCCGTGGCTGCCGCCTTTTAACATCCGTTTCGGGGCCTTTGCACGGCTGGAGTCAGCAGCACGTGCTCGTCTGTTTGCAGAACACTGTTGGTTGTTTCTGTCTGTTTATTTATTGCTCCTGGCAGCCCTTCAGAAGCCTCCGCGCCTCAAAGGTAATCCCCATTTCTCAGGGAAACACTTCATGTAATGCGGCGAGTTAATGTCCCGTAGACGCCCGCTCCATCCGTCGCGTTTGTTGTGAGCCCACGTTTCAGCCGCTCTTCGCCCCTCAATTGTTCTAAGATCATTTATGTCTTAAAACAATTTACCTTTTTTTTGCTTCTTTCAAATGGCCTCCCTTCACGCATCTGCTCAACGTTAAGGTTCCTTCACGGAGCAGCTTCCAGGGATTACTCCAGCCTGATGGAGCAACTCGGTTTCCTCTTATTGAGGAAGTTGCTCTTCGTCAAACACTCCTGTTTGCATCGGTGCCTAAAGGCGCTGCTTTGTTTAAATATAAAAAAGTGTTCCTCGTCATATAGCTTGTTTCTGAACGACCCTTCAAGCGTTGATTCAGAGTGGCGCAGCCGTCCGTCAGCCAATAACACAGCAGTGTTTCCTGGGGCGCTCAGGCGCGCGGTGTAGGAGTATTCGGCGGGTTTACAGCTTTGTTTTTGAGCTCATCTCTCGCCTGTCGGTTGTTTTTCCTGCCATGGGTTTGGGAGGACCACGTTCCCAGCTGACAGAGTAGCGCAGATTGAGTTGGATTCAGTCTTTCCTTAAGCAGAAATGAACGGCTCAAACACTTTTAGTGCTGATTGCCTCAGCAGCACTTACTCTAAATGGAGCGAAACGCGCTCTTTAAAAGGCTTTCGATAAGAACTGAACACGAAATTGCTTATTTCCTGAGACTGAGTCCTTCACTTTTTGTTTAGTTCAATATTGAACTCTTTCCCTCAGTTACTTTTTGTTTATTTGTTAATAAATGCGCTGCGGTTGTGTTAAATGTCCTTTTTTACAACCAGTTTAGCTGTATGGATAATTCTCAGTGGTGACCAAAGTGAACGGTTTGTGCTGTGAAGCAGCAGGAAATGCTGTTTTTCTCAGGAGCGACCTTGTCCGCATGACTGCGTGGATTGTTTCTGGCTGGCGCTGTTGTTGTTTTTTTTTTTTTTTTTTTTGGCTCCACTTAGTGTCCACTTGTTTAACTCTGGAGGTGAGCCGCGTTACCTAGAGACCGCAGCATCCGGCGGTCCAGACTAGCAGAGTTTTTGTTTCAGTCTGAGGAACAGGATATCTGAAGCCCACTGAGTAAAAGGGCGATCTCTTCTGCATGGCTTGGTCCTGGAAACTATCAGTCGCTGTGTGATTCGGGTGGTGCATCCTTCGGCATATCTTCTGCGTCGCAGTATTGGCAGAGAGCAGCGGTCTTAAGTGTTGAGAGGCCGTCTCACCAAGAAAGGCTTCATGTGGAGCTGAGCGGTCTACAGAGTCCTGCTGACGGCAATCATGATGTCCGAATTATTACCTTCTCCCCCCCGTCCAGCCCCTTCTCTCTTAATTTAACAGCTTCGGGGGACGGCGGTGAGTGGAGAAATACCTCGTCTGCTTGGAATGCCGTTCCCTCTTCGTCAAAATCCCAAATTTGTTCGACTTGCAGTCCTGTTTTAGTCGCCTTACTTGGTACGAGTCGCTTTAGTACTGTTTGTAGGTCAGCGTCCGTTAAAGCAGGGGTTATCAAACTTTTCGTGGCCATGAACTCCTTAGCAGCGGTAACATTTTTCCAAGGACCCTTTTAGATTCCTCATGGTAAGGCAAGGCAAATTTATTTATATAGCACAATTCAGTACAAAGACAATGCAAAGTGCTTTACATGATTAAAATATAGCAAAATAAAACAGAATAGAAGCAGGTAGGAATAAAATGTAGATAGAAAATAGAACATGAAAAAAAAACAACTAGTGGTGTTTCAGTTAACTAGAACAGTTGATGGCAATCCTAAACAAATGTGTTTTTAATCTTGATTTAAAGGAACTCAGGCTTTCAGCACTTTTACAGTTTTCTGGAAGTTTGTTCCAGATCAGGGGAGCATAGGAACTAAATGCTGCTTCTCATGCTGATAGTATTTTTTTTTTTTTAAACGGCCTTTTGTACTGTTAAATACATAAGGAATTATGTATGTTTTTAAAAATGTATATAAATACACCTAAAATTAGAGATTTGGTTAGATCCTCGTTCTCGATGAAGCCAAACTCGGTGAAACTGGTGTCAAACATCCCGATTTTAGCTGATGTGGCATTTACCTTACTTGATGAAGTGGACAGAGTTAAGTATTTGTTCATTGTGTTACTTAGCTCAACCCGATGAATCCTCAGCAGCGCCTCCTCAGGCCCGACAACATGCGTTTCACAGAGCCCCAACCTGTGGTTCGCGGACTCCCGGGGGTCTGTAGACCCCAGTTTGAGGGCTGCTGCGTTACAGGATCAGTTGGCTGATGCTGGGATGAGTTTTGAATATCAAGGAATTGCAGATCCTTCCAAAAGCAGAAGTCATGTAGGGGAAATGGCAAACACGTGGCTGAAGGTGCTCTGGGTTGACGAGACCAGAACTGCACTTTTTGGCCTACGTGGAAAACTGACGCTGCACATCAACCTGAACGCACCACGTACAGGATGAGACAGAGTGGTGGCGGCGATGAGGCCTGCTGCTGTAACACTCAGCAAGACTTGGAGCATTTAAAGCCAAACGTCATGAAGCACAAGAACAGATCTCTGAGTTTTTTCCACACCCAATTAACAGCAATTGCAGAAAAAAAACATCTTTAAGGACTAACTATTGATAACAGCAAAATATGCAACGATACTGGAAGAAAACCTGTTGGAGGCGGAAAAAGACTTAAAGCTGCATCTTAGAGTCAACTTTAAGCAGGACTGTAGCTACATCACAGCTAGGGGTGAGTGGCTGGGTGATACGGACCTAAAATAACCTCGATACTTTCAGGCTGAATGCCGATATACGATACTCAATGTGTTTTTTTTTTCAGAAAGGTAATTATAAAAAGGAGTCTCTGAATCAAAGCTTTATCCCAAATGTCTCACAGGCACATTATTAACAAACATAAATAGGAGAACGGGAGAAAAAATAACCTCCTGGAATGCATATAAATATCATTATAACGCAACTTGGGCAGTGTCCGAAATTTACCTCCTGATTCAGCGGCCAAGTTGGCCGGTAGATGTAAAAAAATCAACCGGACAAGCATATTTTTTTACTGGCCAAGATATTAATTCTGACTGACTCCAGCTAAATATCTCCACATAATCCCGCTACGTGATCAGCCTGAGCTAAACGCTAGTTGTTAGCAAACGGACACGACGTAGCTGTTGTCGTTCTCGCGTCACGAGTGTTTGTGCGTTTCTTGACAGCAGAGAAACATAAAGAAGCATCCACCCAAAAGATGATTGAAAAACACAATTTATTTGGTACAAACATTTAGTCGCCGTGTGGCAGCTAGCTCTCTAAAATTTACTCGCCAAACAGAAAATTAACTCGCATTAGGCGTCTGGTGAGTGTTAATTTCTGACCCTGAACATAGGCCATCTCAAAATAAACGATGGTCTTATCGCTTTAAAAAACATCTTGATATTTTTACAATCTTGATATATCTCCAAGCTCTAGATCCAGATGTTGATGTGCCGTACATTAACAGAAAAAAACTATTGCTGACTATTTTAACGACTATCAACTACAGTCAACCCTCCTTTTCCGGACTTTCTTCCATCCCCAGTTTTTCGGTTGTGGGAGTCTAGGGCGGTCAGTCGATCCAGGTGGCTGAATCTTTTCATGTCATCCCGAGCGTTGACGTGGCGTTTGAAATATAACATCCTCCCTAAACATTGCATCCAAGCGATCCATCGCCATTAGGACTGTGATACTGGAAACATTGATGTTACGATTGGGGGTGTGCACAATAATCGTCATGACGATGCATTGCAATTCAAATTTTCGCGATCTACTGCATCGATTCTTGACGCCAATTATCAATTTATTAATTTAAAAAAATGAATAAATAAAATTGCATGAATGGTTGGAGAACATCAGCCAAAAACAAGTGGAATACAACTTGATTGGTTTAAAAGGACCACTGAGGCCATGTAAACGGCACTGATAATCCTTGTTTTTGTTATTTTGAGTTTTATAAATCCTAAGCACTTTTTGTCAGTGTGTCCACTCCAGTAACAGTAATATTTGTTTTCATGGCAATCCCTCCAAAAGTCGTTTCAATAAATACAGCCATGTATAAATTCAGTTTCTTTCAGTTATGCATCAATTGAAGACACTATCCAGATCATACACAGCCAGTCAGCCACTGGTAATATCTGTATTTTTTTTCTAACAGTGTTCAGTGAAAATATCGCAATGCATCGCGATACATCGCAATAATTCAAGTATCGTGATAGAATCGGATCGTTGCATGTGTATCGTGATTCGAATCGAATCGTGACTTCTTTGGCAATAACCACCCCTAGTTACGATGAGTTTGTTTGACACGTTGGCGCTGAGTCACTGGTTTTAAAACCCTACACTTCTCACATATTTGGCTTTTTAATGTTTTTAATAACTTGCTTCAGGAATCTCTCGTTTAACTGGATGATGGACTTAGATGGTGGATTTAACGTCGTGCAGCACAGGAAGTCATATAATCAGGTCTATAGAGTCTTGCCGGTGTTGGCTAAGCGAAACACGCATGAAACGTGTTTAAGGAAATTTAGGTTTTCTAGTTTATAGTTCCGCCTCACAACCTGCCAGGTTAGTTTGGGGAAAAACAAAGAAGCTGTTTGCCGCTGGGTGCATTTCTCAGACATTGTTGGCTGTTTCCCATGTTAGCGTGGAGTTTGAGGAAGTTGTTAAAAGCGCCTGACAGCTGGCTAAAATGTAACTACGGCTTTTATTGAACAGGTCCGGTTACATCTGACACAGTCAAAAGACTTTCTTTCCTTCTGTAACAAAAAAAAAAAAACGCTTGTTTTGCGATCATCTGATGGTGCACGTTCTGCTGTCTGACGTTCTCAGAGGCGCGGGATAAAACGGCCTTTAATTTTTTCCCTCCCGCCTCCCATGCGGTGATTAACACCATCAGGAAAGAGGAAGCGGGCGAGAAAACAGAGGCAGGGAGAGGCGAGCATTAGTCCGACTCTTAACGTCAGCGTGTTATTGCTCAGAGTGCTTTATTTGTTCTGCCTGCATGATTTCCAGCCATCCAGCCAGTTTAATATCTGCTGTTCGGAAGATTCATTACCAGGACAAGTTACTTCACATGCTCGCCATTAATGTGAAATTGGATTATAAGCCAATAAATGACTACCTGTTGTATATTTATGTGCTTACTGCTGGCATGGATTTAGCCTTTACCGGCGTTACATACTCTGCTCTCACATTAGACTCTACATGTCCTTGAAATAGTGTTGGGATTTTACAGTCCCACTCTAAAGCTCTCCACATGATGGAAAGCCGAGTCCGTCTTTGAGATGGCACTAAAGGCTGTAAGGCGTTTTTCTCCTGCTGGTCATGCCATTCGGTCCAAGACAGATTTCACACAATATCCCAACTTTTTTTTTTCCGATGCTGTTCATTTTATTCTGGGTCGTTCCTGACGCCTCCTGGATTTACAGCTGTTGCCAGCAGACCTGTAAAAGCTTGCAGGTACCGCCCTCAGCCTCTCTCTGAAGGCTGTAAACTGTGGGAGGCTCCAACCCTCCTGCAGCCATGAAGAAATCATTTCTGATTCAGGGATTGAAGCTTTAGCACCTTTTTCCAACGCTATGGTTGAAAGACGCTGTCGTTTAGAGTCTGTTAGATAATTGTTAGACATATAAAACAGGTGTGCTTTATTTATAGCTCATCTAACTTAAAGGGGACGTTTTTTTTGTGCTCGTTTCTCATCAGAAAAACTTTAAATTTAAACAAGTAATTTTAGACAATATCGTTAATCACGTTGCAGATTTCTGACTGCATTGTCAGAAAATATCCTAATTTTAATATAGCAAATTTATTCTCTTAATCTAGGAAAATTACGTTGTTATTTTATACTATAAGGCCAGAGTGTTTAAAAAATAAATAAATAAATAAATAAAAATTATTAAATAAAAAAAAAAAAAAGGCTCATATTAACATGTTTACGTTCAAGCTTGTATTCTTTAGGCAATATTTTCTGTATAAATATTAAAAACAAGCAGATTATTAATTTCCAAATAAACTCCAGCGCTATAGTCACACATTAAAGTTAAATAAATGAAATGAAGCGCAGCGAGCGTTGACATAACGGGCATTTCACAACTAAGCCATATCTTGATAAACCAGGCAGACATTTCGGCTTTACATCCACATTCTCGCCTAAAATCAGTCTAAAAGTTAATTTTGTATCAAAGTCTAATGTACGAAACCTTACCAACTTTAGTGCCTTCTGCACTCGGCCAATACTAGATGGAGCTGTGGTCATGTGACACGGGTGCCCTTTGCTCACCAATAAAGTGACGCTTTGATCATTTGACAATTTTATGTATTACATGTATCAGGCATTTAAATCAAAACCAGCATATATATATATATATATATATATATATATATATATATATATATATATATATATATCTCTATCTCGCCTGTTCATAATAATGTCATCAGGACATGAAGGTAGTCGGTGTGAGAGACGAAGAGGGTTAGATGGAGACGGATAAATCGCTGTTGTGATCCCTGAAATGGGGAAAAATGTATAGCGATTAAGTGCAGTGTCTGTGCCAGCATTTGTTGATGGCAGGTACATGATTGTGTTCAGATTATTGACGTAACTCTCGCTTCTTTCCCCCGCCGCAGGGACATCATGATCACACATTTCGAGCCGTCCATCTCTTACGAGGGCCTGTCCGGCGAGGTGAGGGACATGTGCTCCATGGACAACGACCAGCTCTTCACCATGAAGTGGATCGACGAGGAAGGTGCGTTTCTCTTAAATTTTTTTATTATTTTTTAAATCTACAGGAGCTCATGCTGCCATCCATCTTCAAAGATGAAGGCTGATGTTTATGTTGGCCAGCGGGGTGAATTTGCTTACCACGGGCGGTGTCGGGCGTTCACGTGAACACAGGTTTACATAAAGACGCACACATCCTCGTTGTCTGACTGCTGCGCTGCTTCCCGTCTACGCTCAGAGGTGTGCAGCTCGGTCCTGTTAGTCAGGCGGCAGTAATGGCGTCACAGGGAGAGATTGAGCCATCAGATGGTTCAGCCCAGGAGAAGGTCAGCCTGCCAGAACTCATTAGACTCAAACTCACTCCCACTTGTAGCCTCCCTCATATAATCAGTGGAGTCATTAGTGTGTCGGCAATAAACAACGCTGGGTGGTCCTTCCTCAGCAAACGGCAAAGAGCAGGCTGTCTTTTCTGCTGCCCGACTCTTTAAAATAACACTTTCATACAGCTAGGCCGCGTGAGCTGTAGTCGTCGTCGTCATCATCCCAAATGTTTCTAAAATTGATCAATTACAAGACGAGCGCAACAAAATGCAGGTACCTGTCATTAAATTGGAGTATGTTAGATTTTTTTAATTTCATTAATTGAATTAAGAAGTCCAATATATATTAATCACGCTGTTAATTTTGATGGTTACAAGGTACAGCTGGTAGGAAAATTGGATAAGAGCAATAAAAAATGGGTTTTATATCAGCTTACTGAACAATACGTTCATGTTCCTCTACACCAGGGGCCACAGGAGAGACCTAAGCTATGTTGGGGGGGATTGAGTGTTTTTGTCACCTGTTTAGTTTCGGACCTGTCGTTGATGACTGCTCCTGTTTTCTTTGCAGACATTAAATATCAGTAACATTTTTGAAAAAGCATCTTTCTAAAAAAAAAAATTCTGACTTTTCAGAATAGATTTTTTTTTTTCCAGTTTTCTGGATGGAAGGGCAAGATGCTAACTTTGCTCTGATGGGTGTAACGCTCCGGTCCCGTTCTCCTCAGACCAGCTTGGATGTTTTTTTTTTTCCTCCTCTTGTCCATTCCTGAATTCATTGCAGACCTGGACATGTTGGACGTCCACATCTTGTGAGACTCCGCCAGACTCTTGAATTCATCCCAAGACGACGGTGATCCCCGTTTCCCCAAAAGCTTTTCCTTCCACTCAACTTTCTGGTAATAAGCTGAAAGACGCTGCGACCAGACGGCTTTTTGAGCAATGAAGTTTTCAGCCTCAACTCAGCAGTCGTTCCATGATTGTTTTTTTATTTACTGTAACACAACATTCTGTATGAAAAATCTTTTTTATTGGTCCTATGAGATATTTTACATTCCTGAGAAAATTACTAGCTGTAACCCAGCCATATCTATTAATATTAACTGAAGGAAAAAGTGGATCTATATCACTCCATTTATTGTTAAACTTGTTTTTAAAAGGAAGTACGGAAATAACCTTTCGACGAAGCTGCAGTCTTTCCTTTTCTTTGCCGTCTCCTCTCCACAGCTGACTGACATTTTGGGGGCGGGACACCAACTGCTGCTCTGCACTTTCTCTCTGACGTCACCAGTTAACCAGCTTAAACCACAGGAGCAGTCTGATAAGGAAACCTTTAGTTTTCAGTCACGCCCCTGGAACAAACTAGGCCGACCAGGTAGAAGCTGCGTGTGTAACACACAACCTGAGAAATTACATTTCTGTTGTTCACCTCTGCCTCGTGGCTGAACAAATATTTAGATGCAGTCACTGGAACGCAAACGGATGAGTAAAGTATGTAATTGCTGGCTGCACTCTTGTTTCCTAAAAGAGGGACAAAAAAATTTCCTGAATTATCATTTAAAGCAAAGCGCCTGTTGAATCTCACATACTCAGTTAGTCAAACATTAACGTACAGGAGCAGTTTCTATGTGTCACCGTTTCTGTTCTGGTTACACCCACTGAGCTATATAATACACTGGAGTGCTAATCACCCGCTGTTAGAACGAGTCGCTTTGAAGCCACCAACCGCCATATTGGTACTCCCTATTTCCCCCCAGTAACTAGGGAATATGTGCGCTACAGCATCGAATAACGAGGATTTTCTCATGTTCAGGGTGGCTTAAGACTTTTAAAATGTCAAATGTCATATACTTTTGTTATGTTCTAAAACTATCAAGTACTGAGAAAGTCATGTGCTGAAATATTTAGCATTTTATTCATTTAAATATATATGTTTAACATTTATAAATATATAAATAACAATATACAAAAACATATATTTACATATGTGTATACATATACATATACACATACTTTATGTATGTATGTATGTATGTATGTGAATACATGTAAAATATTTCAGCACCTAATTTCCTAGTAGTTGATAGTGTTAGTAAATCCACTGACTGCAGAATTACCTGTGAAACATTTTCACACAGCCAGAAAACTGCTTGTTGTTGCAACCAAATCCTGTGGGATTCTGTGAGAGTAGAGAGTAGCAAGATGGCGGCCAGTGACTTCAGTTTTTCGGCAAAATCAGCACTCCAGTGTATTATATAGCTCAGTGGTTACACCCTGGCCAGCTTGCTTATTTCTTCAATATGGAAAGTGTTTCCAAGCGTTTAGAAGGTGCTTTTTAAAAAAGAATCTGCCAGAGCGATCGTGATTCATGCACCTGTGCTAGCCATGCTCTGTTTGCTGGCATGTCATCTTTATGATCCCGCTGAGAGGATGCTGTGCCTGACAGCTGAAAACATAAAGGGTTAGCTTGAGAAAAGCGAGGAGGACAGTACTGAGGAACGTTACACCCCATTTAAACCTTTAAGAGAAGAGCCCATGTCTCCTCTACCTCAGAGATGAAGCACTGACCCACCAACCTGTGATTGTCTCATCCGCAGCTTAGTAATGAAGAACCCTAATGAAGAACACTAATAACATAGTGAAGGAGTGAAACATCCCATAATGTTTAGAAATATAGAATTTTTATTAATCTGTTTTTTTTTTTGTTGTTTTTTTATTTAGAAATGTGTGCTTTGAATCAGGCAGTTCTGGAACCTCTTGGGTTAAAAGGATCCTGTTACTGTTTATTTATAATACTAATGTATTCTAGTTAAACGCTTTTTTTAATGAATTAAATTGTCCTTTTTAAACGGTCTCTTGAGCACTGGACGTGTCTATAATGACGACGTGTCCTCTGTCACCAGGTGACCCCTGCACCGTGTCCTCTCAGCTGGAGCTGGAAGAAGCTCTTCGCCTCTATGAGCTCAACAAAGACTCTGAGCTGACCATCCACAGTGAGTTGTACACTTTTTTTTTTTCTTTAAATTTATATGATTTATAACCAATATAATGTTCACAAATGTCTTTAGTCTAAGACATTTTAGCCTGTCGGAGTTCTTTGTTGTACAGAAACAAGTCAAACTTAGGGGTGGGAGCCATGCCATCTCATCTGGTTCAAATAAAAAAAAAAGGGAAAAAGTAAAGATGGCTGAATTATCTTCATTGTTTAAACTGAGTCTAGAAGTTGTGAATTGACAGTATGATAACATATTTGGATACATATTTGCTGTAATGTTTTTTCACATTTCTCAATGATTTTTTTATTTAAATTATTAATTATAAATAGATATGCACCAATTAAAGATTTGGGGTTGATTTCTGTGATCTCGCTTGGGAAAGCTCCAATTATCTGCTGATAATTTCAGCTAATGCCCATTTTAGTTGATTCTGATTCTCTCTAAGAACTATATTTAAATGTTTAATTTTAAATGTAAGTTTTAGCAGCAATTATTTATGTATAAAATGTAGTATTTTACATTTTGAACTAGATTAACATCTCAGGCCTTGTTAATGTCTGGTATTTAGATGCCTCCTGGCTGATTGGGACGCGAGTAGAATGGTCAAACTCACATTTGTCACCTGGGATTAAAATGCTGATTTATCAGAAATTGTTGTATATAAATAGGGACACAGTCATGTCACAAAGTGAGCTGCCACATGAGAAGTCAATATGGAGCTGTTGTTGACTTTTGTAATAACAGATACTTATAATTACAGACGTCAAGGTAAAAACGTTTTTATTCGTTTAAAAAGTAGGGATGTAAACAAATAATCTACTTACGGTTAATTGTCAATTAATGGTTCATTATATTAAAGTTTGTTCCATGCGATTAACTGATAAAGTCCACTTAAACAGACCTTCTTTCAGGGTTGTATGGCCGTCACACAGCAGAGGGTGCTGCTGGTAATCCTAATGTGGAGCCAGTCTGAAATAGCAGGAACAACATGAAGCGGTCCATATGGAGTGCGGTGTGGAATTATTTTTGCACTGTTTAATGATGACAACGGTGCAAAATGTTCCTTATGCGGTTCTGTTTTTAAATATAAACACTCAACAAGCTCCTTAAGTTGTCAGCTAAATAGCTCCCATTCGACCGTGCTGCATGGCGGAGCAGCGTCAGCATCTCAACCAAAACTCACTGATGTGCTCAGAAGGCAAGGATGTGATGACAGACAAGCGGGGGGCCTTATACAAAATATTGTAACATGATAGAAAGAAAAACACACAATGCCAAAAGCTTAGTTGATAGTGAGGGTTTTTTGAGGATTATGTGTTTCACAAAATTTATTCTATTCAACTTATTTATTTGTATTCACTAACTTTATAGTTTCCTGTTTTGTTATATTTTATAAATATGTCCAAGTCGAATAATGTGAGAAAACAACAATTTTTATTTATTCAGTCAGTATTTGATGCATGTGGCGCGATAAACTGTTAAAACATAATGATGTGCCACTTTTGAAATTCAGCATTTTGTAAAGTAAATAAATATATAAAAATTACCCCTTTGTGTTTTGGAAAGACCCTCCTGATACAAGACAAAGCTAGGGTTTTTAAGAAAATAGCCGCTTATCAATTAATCGTAGGTTTATTGATAAGATCAATCAATTTTAGATTAACTCATTAATTGATAACTTCATATTAGGGATGCAAGTTGTTTTAATGGCAAGCTCTTTATAAGCTTAGTTGTGTAGCTTAACGGATATGATACGAGAGAGGAAACGTTTTACAAATGGTGTGGGACTTTAAAAAACAAATTGCTCAGCCATCAATCTGTGCGTTGGCAACGTTTCCATATCTAAATCCTGACCTGTGGAAACATCTGCCATAAGTTACTCATGGCAGGTCTGGACAGGGAATTATATTTATTGACCATTTTATAAAGTATATTAACACATTTAGAATCACAAAGTGTAAACATGGACTCGCTGTTTTTTTTCCCCTGGAGGATACAGACCCTTACCTTCACTCTGATGTTTCCCACATGTTGCATAAGAGACGAGCTTCACGAGGTTAAAACAGGACAACTTTGCTTTAACACGCTCGACCTTTACTGACCAGATGGCTTCTGGTCAGTTTGCCTCTTTGGCAAAACATCCTCAAGGCAGGTCCAAATTAAAGTTCGGTACAAAAGAACCGAAACGGCTAAATTAGAGTATAACTTGTATGAAGTGTGTTGAACCCTGAAAAAAACGGAGATACGGCTAAGTTTTAAAAATTTGACACGGTGGTCGTTTCTGGTAGTTTAATTATACATGTATAGCAACTGGAAATTTAAGTGTTAATCACGGTCAAAGTGAAAATCCAGTGGGTTGATTGCAGTTTGCCTTTTTATGACTGTGGGACTATTTTTGAACACAGACTGCTGCGTGCAGCATCAAAACGTACGGTTAAAGCTGCAGTGACCTGTAAAGACGACATTACTTCCACTGTTGCTCGTCTTTAAGCCTTCAAGCTAATTTACTTTGCTATGTCTAAGTCTAACGTTATTGAGAAAGATAGTGCAGCTTCCTTGGTTCTTCAGTTGGGGGGGGTTATCTCAGAGGCTGTTATGGGGTTAATAATTATCCATGTGGAACATTTGATTGACAGGTCGCCTGTGTGAAAGCGTGCCGTCTAAGCAAAGCAGGAACAGGGTCTGTGCTTAATCTAATGTTAGGATGAAATCAGAGGTGCCGGGTCAAGAGTGCACTGGATGCCACATCGGCGATGGCAGAAGATGCATCGAGGGGGGGTGGAAGACACGGCGGTTCCACCCGGGGGGCCGCCAGGTCTGCTTGTTAGTAAGCTTGTTGGCTGCGGCCCACGCCTCCCCTTTGACTCACGCTGCTCCGGCTCGAGGTCGCCGTGTTTTTCCTCTCATCGTGTGACGCAACGTTGTTTTATTTCTCGCTTCCCACCACGCGGCCTCCACAAAAGATGCTTAGGAGTGTCTTCACTCACTTCCCCAGGTGACTGGCTTTGTCAGCCGGTAGGAAATGCCAAGTGGGCCGCCCCTTCTGCAGCTCTAATTAATCCGAGCACTTGTCCAGAGCTCTTTACGTTTATCATTTTCTGCTGACAGGACGGCACTGATGTTAGAATATATTTATAATGCAGAGTAACTTTCATTTTCTCCCGTCAGCCGAGTGAAGTTTCTGTGTTTTTTGGTTCTTTTCCAGTATTTCCATGCGTACCCGAGAAACCCGGAATGCCTTGTCCAGGAGAGGACAGTAAGTTCAACCTTGGTTTACACTTTTTAGACTGAATGTGGATAGTTTTAATTGATTAAAAATAAGCAAGTCTGGTGAGCTACTCTTCCAGTATGTTTTTAAATGTCTTTAAAGATTTTATAAATGATGATATAAGATATTTCAAGTCTGGAGCATGGAGGTTAGCTTTTATTTTATGTTTGTTTTGTTTTATTATTCTTTGACTTGCCACATCACAACTTAGACTTTTGTCCAACTCGTTGATCTTTTTGTTTATTGATTGTCTGGCGGACAGCCTTATCAATGCATACTGAAGTTAAAGGGCCATTTCACAACTTCTTCCTATAGATCAGGAGTCTGGAGCCTGTGGCTCTTTGGCCCCCTTAAGAGTGTTGACTACAAATAATAAAGTAAACATCCAATGTTTTTAAATATTTAAGGGCTGAAAAGTTTATTTGAGGAAAATGCATCTATAATCTTTATTCAAAAGTTGTATATTTTTCTCCAGTTTAATAACAAAAAATAGTTATTAATTTTTTATTTTTTATTTATTTTTTGTTGGAAAAGTTCATTTAACATTTGGACTCTAAGTCATTTCTATTCAGCTGGACTGAAGGCAGAGACATCTCATTGTGTTTTAAAAGTTGCAGAGCCCGGCTCTAGACCCTCTGGTCGTATGCAAACAACAAGCGTTTTGTTTCTGTTCTTTAATTTCTTGTTAAAAACGAAATACATTTGTTGATTCAAAAATGTGTTTTACAGAATTTCTATTGAGTCATAATCTAATCTATATTTGACAAATCTATTATTGGTTTTAAATCGGAGCTAATTTTTCATCTAAAGTGGTCTAGATGCATTAAATGATTAAATTCAATTCAATTTTGTTTATATAGCGCCAATTCATGAAACATGTCATCTCAAGGCACTTCATAAAGTCAAATTCAATCATATTAAACAGATTGGGTCAGATTATACAGATTGGTCAAAGATTTCCTACATAAGGAAACCAGCTGATTGCATCAAAGTCCGGACAAGCAGCATTTACTCCTGGAGAAACGTAGAGCCACGGGGACAGTCGTCTGCATTGTCCATGGCTTTGCAGCAATCCCTCATACTGAGCAAGCATGAAGCGACAGTGGGAAGAAAAACTCCCCATTAACGGGAAGGAAAAACCTCCTGCAGAACCGGGCTCAGTATGAACGGTCATCTGCCTCGACCGACTGGGGTTACAGAAGACAGAGCAGAGACACAACAAGAGAGACAAAAAAGCACAGAAGCAAACATTGATCTAGTAAAAGAAGGCCGTAAAATGCCTCTTTACCGCTCTGCTGATAATTGGCTTTAGCACCGAGTTGTTTTGTGTCTGTTAAACAAAAACATGATGAAACTCAACTTGCTAAATGTTTTATACTCAGATTCTGCTATTAAAAACTTGAAGAAAAATCTAGAAACCTGAGGATGGAAAAATATGAAATGCGTAAATGAGGAGTTGATTTCATTATTATTGAAAAGCAACTTTGCCAGCTCAAAAAACAGCCAGGGTCGGATTAATAAATGCAGTGTTCTGGCTTTTAAACCAGCTAGAACGGTACTGAGACACCAGCGTGCATTCATGCATTGACGCCAATCTGTCTTTCTCCGCAGAGTCGATATATCGGCGTGGTGCCCGGCGCTGGAGGAAGCTTTACTACGCGAGCGGCCACGCCTTTCAGGCCAAACGCTTCAACAGGGTGAGACGACATGCTGAGTTTTTATGCCCCTACTCTTTACTTAATTTAATGTATTTCACGTTGCTACTTATTTGAATTCAGGTTTACAGTATTTTGGCGGTGTCCTGTGCAACTTGACTGCAGTATTTTTTTTTTAACGTTGTGCATGCACGACGCTGTGCAGTCATTTTTCTGGTGGAATAAAATGAAGAAAAGTGAACGACTGCTTACTTCTGTTGTGACTCTCCCGTGCAGCGAGCTCACTGCGCCATCTGCACGGACCGGATCTGGGGTCTGGGACGGCAAGGTTACAAATGCATCAACTGCAAACTGCTGGTGCACAAGAAGTGCCATAAACTGGTCACCATGGAGTGCGGTCGACCCATGATTCAGGTGAGCTCCGTCACCAAGACACGCTCGCCGCTGGGCTGATTGGACGTCGAGCTCAGCGTCTGAATTGATCTGAAATCGTTTTTGCCTGCCAATAATTGAACGGTTGAATTTGTCTAGGAACCAATTATGCCCGGCACACAGTCGAGTCACCTAGACCCGGCCGACCCACAAGGTAACGCACACTTTTCTTCTACGTGGTCATATTTAGAAACATCGAGGTTATTCTAGACGTCTCAAAACATCTCCACAACTCTTAGACCTGGGAAATGGAAACGAGGATTTACCAAATGAAAACACGAAGGAGCATCACAGACATGCAGTACTCTGAACAGCTCAGAAAATTATCATTGAAATAAATCATATTTTAGTAATATTTAGTAATTAAATCTTCTTAAATAGATTCATTACATAGCCATTTTATTACAGACATTTATTTCTGATCATTTGGATTATTAAGGTTACAGCTAATGAAAACTCAAAAAGAAATAATTTTACATAAAAGCTTAAAAAGCAGTGCCCTGGGGAGTGGTGGCCTACTGGTTAGAGCAGGCATGTCCAAAGTGTGGCCCGGGGGCCATTTGTGGCCCCTGGACTGATTTTGTTTGGCCCCCAAACTGCATTTCAAGAAAGATTTTGTCTACTGGAAAGATTTGGCTGACGGAGATGGAAACGTTTTATTTTTATTAGGGTAAAATGAATACAGACAGCTTACAAATGAAAACTTATTCATCTTCTAATAACCACACTTTGTACATTCTATTTAATTTCATAGTAAATACGACCACATCTGTCTGAGGACTTTAACTCAGATGCAAGCTTTTGTGCATTAAAAGCTGCTTTTTTTTCCCCAAATCATTTAATAAAATGAGCAATTTTTTTCTTTTTTTTATCAATTGGGTCTAATGTAATTTGCAAACTGGATGATCATCTTTTAATAAAGCAAATGTGCAAAACCCATTTTTAACTATGGCTCTACAGCCATTTTCCTTCAGAAAATCTGAATAATTAGTTTAATTAAAATGAGCATATCTTATCTGCATAAAGCAGATAAAAAAAAATTCACATGATTTTTGGGTTATTTTTCATAGTTATTTTTTGGCCCTCGAGTACTTTGGACTCAAGAATTTTGGCCCGTGTGCCAAAAAGTTTAGACACCCCTGGGTTAGAGCATTGCGCCTGTGTTCCAGAGGTTCTGGGTTTAACTCCCACAGACTGCCACTCTGGGTCCCTGAGCAAGACCCTTAGCCCCAGATTGCTCCCCGGGCGCCGCACAGTGGCAGCCCACTGCTCCCCTAGAGCATGGGTTAAATATAGAGAACAAATTTCATTGGAATGTATGTTGTAATGACAATAAAGATGATTATTATTTTTATAAAAAATGGATTTATAATTCAGAAATGTTGCGTTATGGCCTTGTTAGAGACTAAATAAGTAACCCGGATGGCTGCTAACGATGCTGGCTGTTCAGATTACTGTAGTCAACCATATTAATGGAGAGTTGGATACAAGGAAAAAAAGGTGCAGCAGGTTGGGAAGCAAAAAAAAAAAAACATTTAAATGTTCTGCCTGCGTCTGGAGTGGGTGCTTCAAGAGCCCCCACAGCTTAACAGACGTCTCATGGAAATTAAACACAACTGTGGCATTCTTTGTGTTCAGTCACTCCTGAACCAGAAACAGAACCAGAACTGTTCTCGCTGGGCTGAGGAGAAAAGGGATGGTACCGTCACTCGGGAAGTCCCAAGTTCTCTTTCGGACAAGATTAAAGTTTGAGATTCTTTTAGAAATCAGGGCCGTAGAATCTGGAGGTCCAGTGTCGACCAGCCATTCGTTTTATCTTCGTTCATCCATCTGCTGATGAGCTTTAAGATGCTGATTTCATTTTCCAGCTGGACGGTCCACACTTTCTATCTATCATAATGCACATTGGAATAATTCACAATTTAAATGAAATTTGTTGCAAGGCTTCAAGTATGAAACATTAAGAGTAAGAGAAACATTATAAATGTAAGTATTTGTCATTAAGTATATGGTGTTACTGTGTTTGACTTGCCAGCAGACTGGCCTGACCTAAACCCCACTAAAAATCTAATAGTTAGTGAAAGTTAAGCTGAAAGCTGAGGCCCTTGATCAGCGATGCAGATGAGCTGAATGGTCGGTAGTAAAGCAACCTGGACCTCCATGCCACGCTGCATCGATGCAGGTATTCATGCAGAAAGAGCCCCGACCAGGTATGGAGTGGCTCTACAGCACATAGACTCACTTCAGCAGACATTCACTTCAGTCTTGTTTGTGGTCGTCTGTTATGTCATCTTCTAAGAAATTGAATTGTGGCTTTTTTACTGTGAGCCGTGATCATTAAAATAAATGTTTGAAGTATACCACTGTGCGTAATTGATCTATATAGTATATGTTTTTTTGTAGTGAATTATTGAAATAACCGTTTTTACGGCGTTCTAAATGTAAATGTGGCCTTTGCTGAGCTTTGTGTCTGCCAGTATTGAGAGGCGTTAGAAAAACATCGTAATACGAGGGCAGGGCATCCAGTATCTGAATTTTGTAGTTTATTTACAGGTCATGTGATGACTTGGGAAGAGATTTTCTAGGTTTTTGATTGGAAAAGAAAATAATTAAACCTGTAATTTACAAATGGAGGAATATAGCCCAGTTCAACAGATTAACCACTTAAGGCAGGGGTGTCCAAACGTTTTGGCACGTGGGCCGAAATTCTTAAGTCAAAAGATGATAATGAAAAATATGCTAATTTTAATTAAACAAATTATTCATATTTTCTGAGTTTTGTACATTTGTTTTATTGAAAGATGATTACCCAGTTTGCAAATTATATTATACTCAATTGATAAAAAACAAACAAAACTGAATTATTTTTGGTCTACCCAATATGAGAACAGGATTTAGACCAGTATTTCTTTGAAAAGAACTAGCTCATTTTAATAAATGATTTAGAAAAAAAAACAGCTTTGCACAGTTTGCATCTTAGTAAATACAACCACTGCTGTCTGAGGACTTTAACTATTAAATTAAATAGAATGTAAAAAGTGTGCTTATTAAAAGATGAATACATTGTTTTCCGTAACCTGTCTGTATTAATTTTACCCTAATCAAAATAAAACATTTCCATCTCCATCAGACAAATCTTTCCAGTAGACTAAATCTTTCTTGAGATGGGGGGCCAAACAAAATCAGCCCAGGGGCCACAAATGACCCCCGGGCTGCACCTTGGACACGCCTGACTTAAGGGGACCATGAGGCCTGTTAGACAGCCATTGACCTCTGAATCTTAAAACGAATAAACCAACATAGCTTGGGACTCGTAGAAAGGATTTTTGAGGTGAGCAGAAGCGGGTTTATGCTCAGTCAGGAGGAGGAGGAGACGTTTAGGATTATAGATGCTGATGATGGAGAAGCAGCTGGGCCTCCTGCCGTGGACGCCAGCAGACCACCTGGGTGTGTTGTGGAGTGCAGACGTAAAAACATTGGAATATATCACATACAGAGCAGGGCTTTTATAATAATATCCAGGGTTTATAATGGGAGGGGGAGAGAAAGTACCAGAACATTTTTTTTTTCCTTTTCCTGTTAACCAAAGCGGTGCGAAATTACCCAGGCACTGCAGCGAGCTGCGAACAAAACGTGTGACTGTCTCTCACCTATTTCATCTCCGACTTCTTCTTTTTTTTTTTTTTTTTGCCACCCCCTCTCCTTATGTCTGTCTGTCGCTCTGTCTGCCACTTTCTGCACTTGTGTTTTCCTCACTTTTTTTCTTTCCTTCCTCACAGGCCCTCAGACTAAAGACTCCAGTCGAAGCTTGAGTTACGACGGCGAGGAGAAAGAGGTGAGAGAGAAATCTGTTAATTGTCACTCACACGACAGCTTGTCATCGTGGTGAGGGATGTTTTCCAGCATCTTAAGGGATTTAAATTGTTTGCGAGCAAAGAAGAAGAAGAAGAAGGAAAAAAAACGGAATAATCTGTAATTATGCTGGGGTTGTAATCTCCTTGTTAATGCCGTGCGTTTTGTTTACCTGCTGTGCCGCTGCGATAGAGCGTGCAGACGTAGGCGCCCTTGCACTGCTGTGGATATTGATTTCCTTTGGATGGAGCTAATTAAGTAACCTTTTATCACGACTCTCAACAACTGTGGCTGATTAATGGCTCGGGTTGGAATTGGGGGGTTGGGGGGGGGGGTTACTACAGTTTGGCTGAAGCAGTAGGGCTGAGGACGGGTGAAGAATAAATTACGAGGGGCAATTTTTATGGAGATAAGAGGGAGATATTGTCGATAGTTTTCATGTGGAGGAAGGAGGTTGAAGTGGTTTACTGCTAAGATGATTATAGGAGAGGAGGAGTAGATGGGTGAAGAAACGGTGAAGGTGGGAGCCATGTTTACAGAGAAATATGACTGTAATACAAGTGCCTAACCCAATGCAAGCTGCATGGTGGTTTTTAATAGACACGTGGAAATCATTACTAAGATTTATTCTCAAAAAGTTGCTCTGGGAGCTGCTACAATCTCATTTGCAAAGTTACCCAAAGGAAATCATCTTTCCTGTCCAAACTAAATCATCAGCTCTGTCAATACTTCACAGATGCAATTAGATTGAGAAAGGTAGATGGGTCGAGATTATTCACACGCGATTGTCTCGGTTGACTTTGTAATCATCACATTAGGTTGTTTACTGTTTTGGATGATGCGATTTAACACCCTGCTCGTTGCTTTCCCTCCCCCCCCCCTTAAGGCACGCAGCAGTAGAGACACGGGGAAGTCTCCCACCAGCCTGGGCCTGGCGGACTTTGATCTGCTGCGGGTGATCGGCAGAGGCAGCTACGCCAAGGTGCTGCTGGTGCAGCTCAAGAAGACGGAGCGCATCTACGCCATGAAGGTCGTTAAGAAGGAGCTCGTCAACGACGACGAGGTACCTCATCCCAGGAGAGGCTTCTTTTCTTTTCTTTTGGGTTATTTTTAACATGTTTATGGAGCATCGTCTATACTAATAAGTGTATAATAAGGAAATTCTTAAATGCAGCAGAATTTTTGTTTTATATTGCGCTCGGAATTGCAGAGTCAAGCACTGCAAAAAGTGAACTAAAAATATGAAATGAATGTATTTCTCCTTGATCTGAGCAGATAAATAAGATTATCTGCCAATGTAATGAGTATATATATACCCCTAAAATAAGATGATTAGATATACTGCACTTGAAATAAGATGATGGAGAGGAATTGTTCCTATTTTAAGCGTAAAAATCTTATTCCGTTGGCAAATAACCGTATTTACCTGCTCAAATCAAAGAAAAATACTCTCATGTCAAGTAATATTTTCTTATTTTTAAATTGTACTTTTACAGTGAGAAATCCCCTAAACAGAACTTGTCTGACACCATTAAGTAGGTAGAAAGATAAAAAAAAATAAAAATTAAATCACCCTGCCTCAATATAAAGAAAATCAAAGAAATATGAAGGACAGACATTGAAACCCATTGTTCTGGATATTGTGTAAAATCATCTCTGAGGGTTTAGAGGCTTCTCAAGAAAGGCCGACGTACCAAAATTACTCCAGGAGTGCATCGACTCCTAGAACAATGCAAAAAAAGACAAAAAGTAAAATTTGTCCTTGATTTGAGCAGGTAAATAAGATTATCTGCCAATGGAATGAGTATTTTTACCCCTAAAATAAGATAATTAGATATACTGCACTTGAAATAAGATGATGGAGAGGAATTGTTCCTATTTTAGGCGTAAAAATCTTATTCCATTGGCAAATAACCTTATTTACCTGCTCAAATCAAAGAAAAATACTCTCATTTCAAGTAATATTTTCTTATTTTTAAATTGTACTTTTACAGTGAGAAATCCCCTAAACAGAACTTGTCTGACACCATTAAGTAGGTAGAAAGATAAAAAAATAAATAAAAATTATATCACCCTGCCTCAATATAAAGAAAATTAAAGAAAGATGAAGGACAGACATTGAAACCCATTGTTCTGGATATTGTGTAAAATCATCTATAAGGGTTTAGAGGCTTCTCAAGAGGGGCCGACGTACCAAAATTACTCCAGGAGTGCATCGACTCCTAGAACAATGCAAAAAGGGACAAAAAGTGAAATTTGTCCTTGATTTGAGCAGGTAAATTAGATTATCTACCAATGGAATGAGTATTTTTACCCCTAAAATAAGATAATTAGATATACTGCACTTGAAATAAGATGATGGAGATGAATTGTTCCTATTTTAAGCGTAAAAATCTTATTCCAATGGCAAATAACCTCATTTACCTGCTCAAATCAAAGAAAAATACTCTCATTTCAAGTAATATTTTCTTATTTTTAAACTGTATTTTTACAGTGAGAAATCCCCTAAACAGAACTTGTCTGACACCATTAAGTAGGTAGAAAGATAAAAAAAAAAAAAAATAATTAAATCACCCTGCCTCAATATAAAGAAAATCAAAGAAATAGATAGACATTGAAACCCATTGTTCTGGATATTGTGTAAAGTCATCTCTAAGGGTTTAGAGGCTTCTCAAGAGAGGCCGACGTACCAAAATTACTCCAGGAGGGCATCGACTCCTAGAACAATGCAAAAAGGGACAAAACGTAAAACTTGTCCTTAATTTGAGCAGGAAAATAAGATTATCTGCCAATGGAATGAGTATTTTTTTTTACATCATCTTGAAGTAAGATGATGAGTTGTACATATTTCAAGTGCAAAAAATGTATTCCATTGGCAGATAATCTTATTCACCTGCTCAAATCAGGGACAAATACACTTATGTCCAGAAAATGCTCTTTACTTTTAGTTCCTTTTTGCAGTGAAAAGGTTACGTTAGTACCCAGAGCAACATCTGCAGCCCTCAGTTCATCATTCATGATTTAACAAGGAGGTGCGTGGGTAAAAATGGTGACCAGTTCTGCTCTCAAGCTGAAAGCCCTGCAGAAGTGTGTGCATCCATTACTTTGTGGCTTTACACTGAAGCAAACTTGGATTATATTTGTTTGTGAAGCATTTTTGAAAATGTGTTTTTTTCCCTTCCATTCATAGATGCGCGTTACTTTGTGTTGGTTCTGTCACATTGATCTCCCAATCAAAGGCCTTTTTAGGTTTGTGGTTGTAACGAGACACTAATGTGAAAAAGGTTCAAGTGAGACTGATGCTTTTGTACTCTCCGGTCATGAATTGGATGACTAATTCATTAACCTTTAGGCCACTTATGTAGTTTTTATTCTCAATGGTGACGTGTTGCATATCGCTCATTCACAACTTTAGTGTCCACATTGAAGATCTCAAAGATACATTTTTTATTTTTTCTTTCACAGCATCTATACATAATTAACCGGTTGAAAAGGAGCTGTTATTTATTGCATCGCGAACATCCGCCTGACGCGTTTTGAGCATTCATCTTCGGCGCCTGGTCTGAAACACTTAGTTAACTCGACAGACCTCGTTGAAAGCCATCGCTCTTTCTAAGAAGGTGTAGATAAACCATCACGCCGTCAGAAATTGATCCGCCCGACACGTGTTGCCGGCGCAGCCCGCCAGCAACAGGAGTAGTTAGCCTTGATTAGACGCACTTAGCATGATTGACAAATTGACAAGCGGCCCTCGATCAATGCTGAAGTGTTCAGCCGTCCCTGCCCTGTCAGCGCCAGCAGCATCCGTGTCCACATGTATTATCTTCCAAACGTCGATGGAGTCCTCCTGCCGCTTTTCTTGGCTCGGCCCCCCTTTTGTCCCGTAGCTGGCCGCCTTCCACACAACCCCAACCCGAAGCTTTGTAGCATGGTCGATGGGGCCGTCTGCTTATTCAGCTTTTTATTAGCTCAAGGATACTATGTCACAATGATCTCTGATTGACATCTGGTCGTGTCTTTTGTGCCTTTCCCTTCCAGGACATCGATTGGGTCCAAACAGAAAAGCACGTCTTTGAGCAGGCCTCTAATCACCCGTTCCTGGTCGGCCTCCACTCCTGTTTCCAGACGGATAGCAGGTGAGATTGCCTCTATCGTACGAGCGTCGTCGTTGACACGTTGTGTACCGTCTGCAAAGACCTGCAGAAACACAGCTGCCTGCGGGATTCACCCAGACAGTAGATGTCGGGTTCAAAGCAGAGTCGGGTTTAGAACAAGTCTTTTAACAAGTACATATCCAGCTGTAAATTTAGTTCACAATACTAGTTATCTATATATAATATACTCATAGGACAAATCTATCAGTAAAATTCTGTTTATAATAGTATCCATCTCTATATTTATTCAGTAAAAACCCATGTCCTGTACTTATGGAACCATTGTTTATCCTGCACTTGCTGCTATTGCACTTCTGCACTGCAAAAACTGAACTAAAAATAAGTAATATTTTCTTGAAAAAGGTGTATCTGTCCTTGATTTGAGCAGCTAAATAAGATGATCAGCCAATAGAATAAGATTTTTTACACTTGAAATAAGAACAATTCATCTCCATCTTATTTCAAGTGCAGTATATCTATTATCTTATTTTAGGGGTGAAAATACTCATTCCATTGGCAGATAATCTTATTTACCTGCTCAAATCTAGGACAAAAACACTAATTTTAAGAACATTTATTTATTTTTAGATCAGTTTTTGCAGTGTGGATAGACCTAAACTACATTTCGTTGCCTTGTATCTGTGTAATGACAATAAAGTTGAATCTAATCTAAATATCTCGTAAAGTACCGTCCGTTTATCACCAATGTAAAAGTACATTGTACAAGTGAAATTTAACCTTTACTTGAGCAGTTTGAGCATGGAAAGCTTTAATTTGTTGGGAGAAGGTGGACAAGACGAAGATTAAATCTGACCAGTGCGGCAGAAAAAAAGTAACAAGAATCTCAGTTTGCTACTAGACATGATCAGAGCTATTGTGGGAAAAATGTTCTGGTCAAATGAGACCAACATTTAACTTTTCTGTGTAAAACGTACGGCGTGCATCACCCTAAACACACCATAAAATATGGGGGTGGCAGCATTATGCTGTGGGGATGCTTTCGACGACTGCATGGAGCTAAATAATAGCTGATTCTACAAGAAAACCCGATGGAAGTAGAAGTTCACTTTTCTACATGTATAGTGAGCATGAAGCCCAGTCTGGCTCTCTCTGTTGGACCGTGACGCCTGTCTCTCATAAATTTGGTCATCTTCACTCACCCTCTAGTGTCCACTAGGATTCTTTGTGGACGTCCACTTATAGCTTAGATTTTTGCGGCAGAGCTCTCTGTTTGCTGCCGGGGGATAATAATAGTCCCAGTCAGAGGGTGGCGCCAAACATACGGTAGGTAAAAGAAAATGATGGGTTAGATTTAAGGCTGAAACAATCTGATTAATCCGTTATTGAAATAATCGTTAACTAATTTAGTAATCGAGCTGAATCGTTAACTGGAGTCTACAGAGTCTAAATATATCATTTTCTGAAAGAACAACCAACTCAGAGCAGTAATTAAGCCAGGGCTGTACAAAAAATATCCACATTTTGCATTTAAGATGAAAAACCCTTCTTTGTCTGTAAATATTCTCTATCCAGAACTCTTCAAGTGGTAAAGTTTTAGCTTCACCTGCTTCAAGTTCTGTAAAAAAAATTAAAATAATGTTTGCTGTTTGATTATTAATGCAATTTTTTAAAAATGGTACACAGATTACACAATCAGCAAAATAATAGTTGCAATCCTACTTATATTGTCGACAGATGGAGACATCAATTATTAAATTACCATGCTGTCAATATTAAATTGAAGTTTTGTTTACATGTTTCTGCTATTTAGTACATTCAAAATGTACAATAAATGTTTAAGTTCAAGACACTTGTTTATTGAGGTATGTTAATTAATGAAGAATTAATGAATTATCTCGTTTTAGATTTATCGATTAATCAAAAAAAGTAGATAGATTAATTGAAAAAATGACCGATAGATTAATTGATTACTAAAATAATTAATAGCTGCTGCCCTAGTCAGATCACAAGCAGAAGAAGAAATAGTGAGGAGACTTCTGCTGTGAAAATCTAATCTATGAGAGACAAGGATAAAAAAAAAAAACTGAACCTGTTGACGATGTTGATGCTTTATTTGCAGAGAAAGAAGGTTTAACAGAATATAGGCACATGTGGGCTGAAAGAACTGCATTTCATACTTCCTGGATTATTAATTGTAACCGGTCTTTTTTTCTTTTTTTTTTTCTTGTCCCGATTTATTTATGTAAGGCTTGTCTGTCACATAAAAAAAAAATTAAATAACATGTGTTAACCTTGTAAGGTGACTAAATGTGAAAATGCACAAGGGGTGTCTGTTTTTACAGCCAATTCTACATATCCTGCTTTTTAGTTGGATGAGGAGAATTATTGTTTGTTTTTACTGTTTGTGGTGTGAAAGCTGCTGACACTGTCGAACATAACAAAACATCTTTTAAAGTTTGAAACAGTCATGTAGAGAAAAGGTTACATCATTACAAAATCGTACCCAGATAACCGCATATTGATGAGTTTCTAGATGACACACGAGGGTATTTCTAGCAGCGCTGTGCCTCTCTGTCATCGGGTTAGGAGGTCACAGTTGAGGCTGTGGGAGATTCCCGTCATAAAAACACATTTAGACCTACCACTCAGCCTCTGAAGCCAAAAATACATCAAAAGGTCCACGTAGTTTTTGTTTTATGCATTTACTCAGCAACCGCCAAATAAACAATATAACCCCCAAAAAAATGTATTCTTTCCTCAGACTGTTCTTTGTTATTGAATATGTAAATGGAGGCGACCTCATGTTCCACATGCAAAGACAAAGAAAACTCCCAGAAGAACATGCCAGGTAAAGACCAGGTCCATTTCTGCTCTTTTTTTTTTTTTTTTTTTTTTTTTACCTAAAAGCAAAAAGACCCAATTTGTAATTTTCCCCCCGCTGCCTCAGATTCTACTCTGCAGAGATCAGCCTGGCGCTCAACTACCTCCATGAGCGGGGAATCATCTACAGAGACCTGAAGCTCGACAACGTGCTGCTGGACTCCGAGGGACACATCAAGCTCACAGACTACGGCATGTGCAAGGTGTGGCGTTCGCACCAACTAACCATGCCGCAGTGCGCTTCGGGATAAAAGCCCCCGCAGACGTCCAGACGTGCCGGTTTGCTGCCTTCAGGCCGCTGATCCGTCTGTTTTTTTTTTTTTTTTTTGTTTTTTTGCAGGAGGGTTTGAGACCAGGCGATACAACGAGCACTTTCTGCGGAACCCCTAATTACATCGCTCCTGAAATCCTCCGAGGAGAGGATTATGGTAAGAATTACAGCAGGGAGGCACTTACCAGAAACGCTATCCGATGATTGCCCGTGAAAAGTTACAGAGGAGTTATGATGAGATATCTGAAATATATCTCGGTTATTATAATGGTGGCAGCTGAATCTGAGCCGGACGTGTTTATCTGGACCGTGGGAGCAGTCCGAATGTTACGAGGACAAACGAGAGCAGATGAAATCAAAATGGTGTATAAATTTAAAAAAAAAAAACAGAAAATGGCCAAACAGCAATAAATTAATTAAACCAAAGTAGACAAATGTTAATTGGGAAAGTTAAACTCCATCAAAGGCACATGAGCTTTAGAGAAGACTGGCCTCCTGACTCCAGGCTAACGACTTACGTTCACAGCAAAGGTTTCATGTAGTTTCAGCTGCAAACTTAAATGTCACTTCGCTGAAATCCGTAGCTAAAATTATCAACGCACGAAACAATAACAAAAAAAAGTAGGAGACGCTCCCTGGTAACCAAAGTGGTATCATAGCGACAGATCCTTGTCTTATAAAAGACTTTGCTTGTCTGTTTTTTTTTTTTTATAAGGCGCAGGTCTTCATAGTCACAGAAACCATTATTCAAAGTAAAACCTAATTATATCTTTTAGGGTTTCCACTGGTCTGTCTCTTGTTGTTGTTTACCTGAACGCTCTACTTGGTAACGACCAGGCGTTTCATCCTCACTGAGCCTCGGTGGCTGACTTTGAAGAAGCTTCAAAGGAAAATGCAGCAGTTTTGACTGAGCGGCATTTTAGTTTCGACACCCTGTTTGAAATCCCTGCACAACGGCTCACAGTTACCCAAACGGCCACGTTTTATTAAAAAAGGGGAAGCTCGTTTCACAAACCCGTAAAAGTAAAAAGCTCTTCTTGCGCCCATTTCACCCCTCGGTCCCTTTAGGAGCTGCGGGGCCTTGCAGAAGTATTCCCATACGGGAACACGGTGGTGGCAGCATCATGCTGTGGGGACCGGGGGAACTGGTCCGAGTCCAGGGAAAGATTAAAACATACGGCCATCTGGTTTAAGGGGAAACGTTTAATACTTAAGCGAAGCAGAAGATTTATCCTTTTTTTTATTATTATTTTTTCTTTTTATATATTTTTATTTTTATTTAGAAAGACAGATTTCCATCACATTCAGTAATTATGGTTTTACCCATTTAAGATCGTATCTGAGGATATTAACATAAAGACCAAGTGATTTTATCCATGTTGCCTTTCTGGTATTTTTTTTACAGAATTTCACTAACTTAGTTGTAAACGATAACAAAAATGAACAGAATCAAACAATAATGGGGATTGCACCACCTCAAGTAATGATAACCACATAGACATAAGGGGGCAGGACAAATATTTCACAAGAACAATCAAGTGAAGTCTGATCTAGTTGGTTTTACATACTCAGTCCATTTGGTCCAGATCTATCCTTTTTTTATATAATAAAATAAAGGAGGGTAATTTAGATAACCCCTTTAAGTCTTTTCTGGCCATCTTTTAGTAGGAGATAGAGATCAAAATATTATCCATGTTGCAAATTCTTACAATAACGTCAATGTTAACTTATTTCACCAAGGACCTTTTCAAATGCATCTTTTTTTAGGGATTTGGGTCTATTAGCATGCATGGCAGAGCCAACAAACACCAGGACAAGTAGATTAAGATATGTTAAACTTATTTAAGCATTAGTTAGTCAGTAAGGTAAATAACTTTGTTCTTTTTAGTTCTACATCTCCAGTCCCTGTTTTTTTATGAAGCATTTTAAAATGCCATTCAGGACCAAAGTGCGTCTAAATAAACTTTTAACGGCCTCAAAAACCCTGTAAATGGACAGAAGTGACGTGTTTCCGCGCTATGGTGAATCTCTAATGGGCGACGTGTGTTTCAGGCTTCAGCGTGGACTGGTGGGCGCTCGGCGTGCTGATGTTCGAGATGATGGCGGGCCGGTCGCCGTTCGACATCGTCGGCAGCGCCGACAACCCAGACCAAAACACAGAAGACTACCTCTTTCAAGGTACAACTCACAGACACAACCTCAGCTAAGATTTTAATCGTTGTAGGGAGAGAGAAAGAAAAAAAAAACAACCTGCTGTGAGGGAAGCATCCAACACCTTTTTATTGACACCTTTGTAACGGCTTCTGTTGGTGCCAGGCACAAGCCATCTGTTGCTAGGAAATGTATGAAAGTATGTGTTTTCCCTTTTTATTCCATCATTAAATATGCTCCCAGAATGTGTTTGTGCTCTTAGAATAGCCAGGGAGATGTTGGAGCTGCAGCCCGATGCATAATTCAAGGCATGTTATCACAACATGGCTCTCAGAGCGGCTGTGCAGAGCAGCGTCGGGAGTCCAAGCTGCAGCAGCATGTCGACCTGTCATGTCGGCGTGAGGAAAGTGTGTCAGTCTCAACGTCTTTTCTCTTTCTTCTCCACCTCCTTTTTCTGTTGCAGTTATATTGGAAAAACAGATCCGAATCCCGCGCTCGTTGTCGGTCAAAGCTGCCAGCGTTCTCAAAGGGTTCCTCAACAAGGTATGGAGGGATTAAATCAGCCTCAAACCCAGTCTGTTCCTGCTGGGAGTGACATTATTATGTCCCTGTTGGTCAGGTTCCATCTCTCCCTGCCTGTCTGTGTTTTCTCTGTCCAACCAGCCCACACGCTTAACGCGCAGCTAAAGAGTATTTTAGTATCGTATCCAATATTCTGACAATTAATCAGGTAACCCTTTAAAGCCTGACAGGTGTTTTTGAGGGAACTTCACATTTTTAAAGAAAATCTTTTTGGTTGCTTAAAAAAAAAGACAAAAAAGACAGGTTTTCAATTTTTCTCTGTATTGAAATTGTTATGTTAGACCAAAAAACACATTTTTCTCATGTTTTCCGAATTTTTAAATAAGCTGTATATAAAATATATTCATTTATATGTTCAGAAAAATGTTGACTTTGTTGAAGAGGTAGAGGTCTTAGAAATATTTATATCAAAAATTACACATTTGGAGTTATAGGGTTACGTAAATTGGAATATTCTGAAGACATTTAGCTTCACTACTTAAACTCGTTAGACAAAGAAATAAATGAAAAGGAAAATGCAAGTAAACAGCTCAAATCCTTAAAAAAAAAAAAAAATCAACATATTACTTGAAATGCATTAAGATAGCATGTCTTTGTATAACCTTGAACATTTGCAGGCATGGATGCATCTGCAGCTAAAAATGTGACACGAATAACCTGCTGACAGGAGCACAGTGCACCAGATAGTTAAACTGACTGTAACGAAGCCTTGAGGCGGATAGTTTGCCTTGAAGACGTTTAGAAATCGAGGAACTCGACTCATTCCAGGAATCGTTTCAGCACCGGCGCAGATTGAAATATAATGTTTGAAAAGCGTTAATTTTACACAGCAGAACTTGAACTAATGCCTGTTGGTTAGTAAAAAAAATGGTTGAAGATCATCTAGGGTTGGTTTATCTAGAAGTTTCAGCTGTCTTATAGGATGTGAGGAACTAACACTTTTTAATCATCAGCCTTCTTGCTTTCACCAGAAAGACCCCAAAGGAAAAGGAGGCAAAGAAATGAATGTGGAAAAAAGTGATTTAAAAAAAAAGTGTAAAATGCCTTTTTGCTCTGTTAGGATCAATGGTGATTTGTAGCTGTAAAATCCGTCAGTGTTGGCTTCACTTAACATTATTTAACTTGAGGTGGGAGTGTTTGGTTGCAGCAAAAGGCGGAACAATCAGACAAACACAGAGATGCTGTTTCTCTGGGTGAGAATATTGAAACGGTTCAGTTTTCCTGGAGTCAGGCGCATATTACCTTCTTTATAATTCATTCTCTTTAAGCTTTGGATGCTTCTTTTATTTATTTTTTTCTTAATACGTAAAGAAATTGTATGAGATTATGTGATTACAGAGACAGGTCAACAATCTGTAACAAAATCTTGTATAAAAAATGACGTGTGTTGATATGTGATTCATTTTACAATGTAGATTTTTGTATTTTTATATGAATAATTATTTTGGCTGTTTGCTCTGGTAGCCGACTTGCAGTAAACTATGTAACCCTATAACTACAAAATGTGTCAATTTGATGCATTCATTCATTCTGAGACCTCTACTTCAACAAAGTCAGTGTTTTTCTGAACATACAATTTTACAGCATTCAAATTAATATATTTTCCACACCCTATATAAAAAAAATGCATAAAATCTGAGGAAAACTTATTTTTTGGTTTACCGTATCGATTACGATATAGAGAAAATTATATTTTTTATATTTTTCTTTGTTAAAAATGTGAAGTTTCATCACAATTACCTGTATCAGGCTTTAAATTAACGGATGAGCATCTCACAGCTAAACCCAACTATGGTTTTAAATCAGAATTACCTAAAAAATGTGGTGGTTGCTGCGTTTTCCACAGCATGACTGCCACGGTAGGAATTATTCCCAGACAACTGAATTTGTCCTTCTTGTACGTTAGGGAAACGTGTAGCAGCCTTCTAGTCACACCTGACAGTCTGTGTGTGGCAACAGGTGGGGGAGGGGCAGCGCCGAAACAGTGTGATAGAAACTGTACCTGCGATGCTTTGTATACCTTGATGCCAGGAACTAGCAGTTGCCGATTTTTAAATATAGGACGGAACTCTGAAAGGGTAAGTTGGATTTTTCTTGGTTTAAATTTTAATGGGATAACGTTGGAGATTCTTCTCGGTCTGCTACTCAGAACGTCCCAGATCATGTTTCAGAAGAGACTCTGTGACCTCTCTTTCCCCAGCAAGGCTCCCATCTGATTGTGGGAGATCCCAGCGTGTGTTCAGAGGTTAGAGAGCAAATTCTGATCGCTTACAGCAAGTTCTAGGTGTTTCTGGGGGTCTTATCGCCAGGAAACCTTCCAGAAGAGGCATCCGCATTAGATCCGCATCAGCAGGTCCCAAAAACCAGATTAAGATGCCGGCAGGAAGAGCACAGAGGCTCCTTCCCTCAGCTGCCACCCAGCATACTTGGCTCCCAGCCTCCACGTTCCTCTCGTAGGTGGTGGGTCTGCATGAAAGGGTCGCCTAAAGCTTTTCAGCACCAGGCCTGCCTCTGGGTAAATGCACTGAGCTATATAATACACTGGAGTGCTAATTTTGCCGAAAAACTGAAGTCACTGGCCGCCATCTTGCTACTCCCTACTCTCACAGAATCCCATAGGATTTGCTTGCAATAACAAGCAGTTTTCTGGCTGAGTGAAAACGTTTCACAGGTAATTCTACAGTCAGTGGATGTACTAACACTATCAACTACTAGGAAATTAGGTGCTAAAATATTTTACATGTTATTCATATTAAATATATAAATATAAGTATGTGTATGTGTATATGTATGTAAATATATGTTTTTGTATATTGTTATTTATATATTTATACATTTTATATATATATATTTAAATGAATAAAATGCAAAATATTTCAGCACACGACTTTCTCAGTACTTGATAGTTTTAGAACATAACATAAAAGTATATGACATTTGACATTTTAAAAGTTTTAAGCTCCCTCTGAACGTGAAAAAATCCTCGTTATTCGATGCTGTAGCACACATATTCCCTAGTTACTGGGGGGAAATAGGGAGTACCAATATGGCGGCTGGTTTCTTCAAAGCGACTCGTTCAAACAGCGGGCGATTAGCGCTCCAGTGTATAATACAGCTCAGTGGGTAAATGTCCCCGTCCTCTGAGATTAGTATACCTGGGACTTCCTTCCAGCGACTGCCACCAAACATCATAGTAGTGCGCAAAACCTCCACCACAAAATTAAAAGGAATAATTGAGTATTTTTAAGATGCGTTTTCCTTTTTTTTAAATCACCTACCATTGATAACTCTGTTAGCGTCTTCATTTAGTCCTGAATAGTCGGTCCCAGATGCTGAAGCTAACGGTCCGTGAAAGGATTTAGACCTCCAGTCTCTGTTGCATCAAAGCAATTTAAGACAACATTGTTTCTAAAGTTTTAAACTGTCATCACGTTTGCCTTGAGGGATTATTTATACGTCACTTTAAAAATCCCCGAGTTATCCTTTTAAAATGGAGACGCCTCGTACTTACGAGGTCGTGCAGCTTAGCCGCTTGGAAACGGAGCCGGTGTGAAAGAGCTGGGACACTTTTGTGGTTGTTCTGCTGTTGCTTTTTGTTTGGCTGACGTCAGTGTTGGTCATACTTGTTACCAATAGTACCAACAGGGTGTGAAATTAACACTCACCCGACGCCAAATGCGAGTAAATCTTCCGTTTGTCGAGTAAATTTCAGAGGGTTAGCTGCTACATGGCGAGTAACTGTTTGTAGCAAATAAATCGTGTTTTTCAGTCATCATTTGGGTGGATGCTTCTTTATCTTCCTCTGCTGTCAACGCACACAAACACTCGCACATGTGACGCGAGAACGACAACAACTACGTCATGTCCGTTCACTAACAACTAGCGTTTAGCTCAGGCTATTCCAAAAAAAGGTAAAAAAAAACAAAGCAACTGGACTTGTTTTCCATAGTTGAAGACGTTTCGCTTCCTCTCCAGGAAGCTTTCTCAATTCAAAAAGTCTGGAGTAATGTGGAGCATCAAGCTTTATACTACTGCCCAACAAAGGCCTTGTAATGGGTTAGATAACATGCAAATTCTACCTAAACAGGTCCACCCCTTAGTAATGGGCGATCGTTAAAGACATTAATGCAAGAGATTGAACCGAAATTACTTTAATGGCTTTAACGACCGCCCATTACTAAGGGGTGGACCTGTTTAGGTTGAATTTGCATGTTATCTAAGCCATTACAAGGCCTTTGTTTTAGACAGTAGTATAAAGCTTGTTACTCCACATTACTCCAGACTTTTTGAATTGAGAAAGCTTCCTAGAGAGGAAGCGAAAATGTCTTCAACTACGGAAAACAAGTCCAGTTGCTTCGTTTTTTTTAACTTTTTTTTTTGAATGACCATGACCTGGATGACTGAGAACCTTCACCATCTTAGCTCAGGCTAATTACGTAGCGGGATTATGTGGAGTCGGTCAGAATGAATATGTTGGCCAATAAAAAATATGCCTGGCCGGTTGATTTTTACATCTAGCGCCCAGCTCGGTCGGTGAATGAGGAAGTTAATTCACTGGTTACCAATATGTTCCTTAAACTCTGCGGATCCTGCAGGTGACAGGCACGACGATGCGGCTCTCGCTGTGTGGGATCGGCGGCTGTCATCCTGAGGGGTCAAACCGAGGGCCATGGCTAAATTTATCTGCTGATTTAAAACGAAGTTTAACACGTTGGTTGTTCTTTACTAGGTGTGCTCTGTCCAAGCTAAAATAGTCCCCCCCCCCTCCCCCTCCCCCCAAACACCTCGCAGAGTAAATGACAGTGACATCACGGAAATAGGCCAATAAGCACAATGTGAGAAAACTGTCTTTAATAATAAACAGACACATGTAATCTCCGTTTATGTGACATTTTAAAACGTGGCTTCAGATTTATTGGAAGGCTTATATATATAATTTTTTTTGGCCTTCATCTGGTCCTCAGTCGTCACATTCTCCTCATTCTGGCTGGACATGATGTCTCACTCTCCCACCGTCTCTCACCCTCCTCTCACCCTCACTCCCACAGGACCCCAAGGACCGTCTGGGCTGCCACCCTCAGACGGGCTTCGCAGACATCAACAGCCATCCGTTCTTCAGAAACGTCGACTGGGAACTTGTGAGTGATTCGGGGGATTTTTGTACTCTCACTGTTTCTTTGTCTCTCTGCCTTCTGTTGCCTCAGACTTTGGAATCCTGATGCGTCGCAAGTCTTTTTGGTTTTATTTCAGTGTTTAAGATTATAAAAGCAGATCTCATATGAATTTATTAGACGCAGTGGTGTATTTCAAGCATACATTTCTTTTCATTCTAATGATTCTCGCTTACAGCTTTTACAAAAAGTTTTAGTTTCTAAGAAAATTTAGAAAGTGGAATAAAACCAATGAAAATGACTTGTCGTGTAAAATGTCCTGTTATGGCCTACAGAACCATTGAATAAGCCCATAAAGGCCATTCTCCATAATGTGGTACAAAAGCATATTAATGGAAAGTTTAGTGGAAGGAAAAAGTGAACGAGAAGGCTGTAAGTTTTTCCTTCCATCCAACTTTCCATTAGCGCGTTGCATACAGCACCCTGTGATCAGCCAGATTTATCAATTATTAAAGGTTTGTGTCTTACCCTCAATTAACTTCAACATAACGTAATACTTTGTGTTAATAATGATATTTATTGGGTTTATTTGATAGTTACATATTTTTATAAGCTGAATTTTGGGTCTTTTTGGGCCACAGTCATTCAAATTAAGACATTCACACGTGAAACATACCAGTCTGTCATACATCTTTGCAATCAGTTTCACATTTTGAATTAAATGAATGTCTTAAACTCTTCTCTGCGGTGGTAGTTTGAGATGCAGCTTTATTGCAGGGGGGGTCAGACCTAAGTGCTTTCGGGGTCACGCTCTTCCTGTGGCGCTCTGCAGGTTAAGCTGCTGTGTGGAAGCCAGGGGGACATCAGCTGTGGACTGGTGTCCCTGTTTAGAGCAGCCAGACAGAAACGAACATGTCGGGCAGAGACTGACAACAGCAGACAGGATGAGTCACACATGGGCTCAGAGAGGCTGCAGCCAAAGATGGACGCCGTATCAGAGGAGGAGAGCCATATAGAGCTAAAATGTGGAGCTCTGGATCACCAGTGAATCACGTTCGACTTCAGAGGAAGTGAAAAAAGAGTGTCTGTGAAAACCGGAGTTTTAGTGGGCTGCTCAGTTTCACTCTGAAGATGTGGTTTCTTATCTCGGCCACTGATACTAAAACCCAACTTTGGCTAATTTCCATACACGTTTTGTTTCTCTTGATTCTAAAAAAAACAAAAAAACAAAAAAAAAAAACGAACCAAATCTCTTTTTGAATCAGGAACCAACAACTTGCTCACCAGGGAGCTCGTTCAGAATCGCCCGTAAGAACAGGGGTGAAATTGAACCTGCAGCCTGAAATACGCAGATATTTTTAAAGCTTCCTGTTCTCAGTTTCATCGATGAACAAGATGTCGTCTAAGAGTGAGATTTCCGTTTTGTGACACCAGCCGCTGTGAAACGAGACGCCGTCTCAGCAGGGTTCAAACTCAGTTGTTTCTGTTCACAACTTCAAATGAATATGTTATCATCTAAAGTAGGAATTCATTTTTGATGGTAACGTATTAAAAAGTGTAATAAATCGTCTTCAGTTAAATACAGTAAATGTTTATACATGATTTAAAAAAAAAAAGATGATTTGGGGAGAGTCTAAACCTAATAATGACTCTAACCCCTGTATATAATAGTGTTGTGTGGTAAAATGTTGAAAAGCTGAGCAGGATCAGGCACGTTTTGGATCCAAAGGCAGAGCCACGTGTGTTCAGGAAGGACAGCCAGACAGAGCAGCTCAGCAGGGATCACCATGACCTCTTTTTCGTCTGCCCTGTTTGGTCTGGAGCAGAGACCCAGCAGCTGGTCAGAGCGTCTGGACAGATCAGCTTTCACTCCCTCCTCCACCCGGCTTTGACCGACCGACTCCAACCCACAGCCCTACCCTGCAGTTACCCTGTCTGCCTGCAGGGGGCGCGCCAATCTGTCGCTGACATGACAGGCTTATTGGGTTACCGGTGATCAATGTAGACAAGAAAGTGCCAGACAAAAACTATTCATACCGCTTTAACTTTTTCCACATTGTGTTCCCATAGAAACCACAAACTTCAGTGTCTAATTAGTAAGTTAGTAACTCAGTCCAGCTCTTCTGTGGGAACCTCAGAGGAACCTTAGTAAGCAGGCAAGGTATTAAAGAACGGCTGGGTGATAAATTGATTTAATCGATTAATTCAAATTTACAATTTTTTTTAACAATCTTTTTTAAATCTGGATTTTATTTGGCCGATGCACTCGTTGGGCTTCCATGAAGAGAACAGCAGCAATGCTGAAAACATATTTAGGAAAATATACTGTCAAAATATTGCAAAGAGGAAACTTTTTTACCATAATAGAGACGCATTAATTTACTTATTTTTTAAGTTGGTTTGAAGTTACACAAGTGAAGCTGGTTCTTTCCTCATTGTGTAAAACCACTAGCAGCAAACATTTAGTTATATTTACATCGCTTGACGATGGCAGGGCCGCCATCTTGTTTTCCAAGCAGGTTTCACAGCTTGTATGTAGCTGCCCTTTGAATTTAGGTCAACTCCCAGACGAAATGCTGGACATAAAATCACGTTTTTAAAGTCATTTCTTTTATTTTTGCGAAACAAAGAGGAGGGGAAAAAAATTTATTAATCTGAATTGAAGGTTTAATTTTTAAGCTTTAACGCCCAGCCCTAGATGTGAAGAAGTTGAATACTGATTTAGGTTATTAGTTGGTATCCCAAGCTTTGAAGTAGGGCTGGGTGATATGGATTAAAAAATAAATCTACGATTTTATCATACCAAATCCGATTAATGGATTTTTTTTTTCCTCTTTTTGTTTCATAAAAAGAAATTAAAGAAGTTATTTTAAAACCTTGCTTTTTATGTCAAGTATTTCGTCAGGGAGTTGACCTGAATTCAAAGTGCAACTAAAAACAAGCTGTGAAACATGCTTGTAAAACAAGATGGCAGCCGTGCCATTATAAACGATTAAAATATAACAAAACATTTGCTGCTAGTGGTATTACACATTGAGCTAAGAACAGGCTTCACTGCACTTGTCAACTTCAAACTAAGTTAAAAAATAAATAAATAAGTAAACGAAGTACCTCGTATTATGGTAAAAAAAAGTTTCTACTTAACAATATTTTGACAATACATTTGCCTAAACATATATTCAGCATCACACGCTGTTCTCTTCATGGAAACCCAATGAGTGTGTTGGCAAAATAAAATCCAGATTTTCCAAAAAATTAAATCTTAAAGAATTGTAAATTTGAATTAATCGATTAAATCGATTTATCGCCCAGCCCTACTTTGAAGGTCTTACATGTCATGTAGGCCCACAGAGGTTCCTGAGGTTGAGCTAATTTTAACAAAGAGTAATGGTGGACACGCTCTACTAGCCTTAAAGCTGTAGCTACAAAGTTTTTACTGTGGATGTACTGAGGACAGATGTCATACTTTTGAGATTTCTATCGCAGGATACCCTACCCCCACGGTTATTCTCTAGCTGCTGTTGGTCGATTAAAATATAAGACGAAATGCTGTGAATTCTGTGGCTGTGCTAAGATAAAATGTCCCGGGGCGTCGATGCTCTTAGAAGAGCAGAGCATGTTCCTGCGAACCGGGCAGAAACCCGATGGGACCGAAGAAGAAGCCAAACCATGCGGTGAATGCGGGATCAGCTCTGGACGTTCACTCGTCTGTCTCCCTTCCTGTCCTTCCAGCTGGAGCAGAAGCAGGTGGTCCCGCCGTTCAAACCCAACATCTCAGGGGAATTCGGCCTGGACAACTTCGACGCCCAGTTCACCAACGAGCCCATCCAGCTGACGCCCGACGACGAGTAACCCACCTTCTTCCCTTTGCCTCACCTTTCCCCCCCCCGCCCGCCGTCTGAACCCGCCTCACCTGTCACCTCCGTCTCGTTTCAGGGACGTCGTCAGGAAGATCGACCAGTCCGAGTTCGAGGGCTTCGAGTACATCAACCCCCTGCTGATGTCTGCGGAGGAGTGCGTGTGAGAGAGAGAGAGAGAGAGAGAGGCGACGCCCGTCTCCCCGCGGACGCCGCCCGCTCGCAGCCACGCAGGCGTGTTTACGCGGCGTCTCCCTGCTGCATGGCTACGAGACAAACCCGGCGACGTCGAACTTTCTGTTCAAGAGCCGCACAAATCGAACGCTTGTTGTTCTTTTTCTTTCTTTTTTTTTGCCAAAACCAGTCACACACTCTGCCATTTACAGCCACTTGCCCTTAAACCCACGTTATTTTTTTATATCACTAAATCTGCTCCGATCAGCGCTCTCATCCGGGCCCCGTTTCTCTTCTTTTGTGGCCGCAAAGTTCTTCCAGGGTTTGCCGACGGACCGAGCATCCGATCCTTTCAGCCGACGGGGCATTTTGGAAGCAGATTTTATTTTATGTGTGTATATAAATAACTACTATCGAGGATGAGCGTTATAGACGGGGGGCCTTTTTTTAGCTTCACGCCACGCTGAGGCAGCGACGCTGTCTTAGTTCTGTCTACAACAGTAATCATAACACTATTCTTTAAAAAAAAAAAATACAAAAAATTATAAAAAATCTATATATTTTCTCATTTTTTTTTTATTTTAGATTATCATAAAGGTGTTACACATGCAGCCCGTGCAGTAGAGCCAGACAAGCCAGAGGTTGTGGAAAATCCAGAGGTTGGGGCCGGTTCTCCCAGAATGAAGGAAATGAAACACTAATAGTGAGTTAACGCTGTGAATGAAGGCGCCGTGGGAGCAGGAGGAGGAGGAGGAGGAGGAGGAAGAGGAGGAGGAGGAACACAAAGCGCCTGGATGTTTGTTGTTGCCGGGCTGATTTTCCTTTAAAACGCAGGACCAAAAAAAAAAACCCACGTTTCTCTGGTACTTGTTAGATGCTACAGTACGCATAACGATGTGCTGTCCTAGGTCATAGAGTTTATATATATATATTCAGTCTTATTTTTTTATTTTTCTCAATACAATGCCTTTCTGAAACTCTTTTTCTAGTTTCTCTTTGTGTTTTCTTTCATTCCATGTGCGTCTTTTACTTGTCAAACCAAACTCTTGCGTTGCTCAGCGGTTCCAGGCTCGTACGCCGTTAACCTAAATTCTGCGACATTTTAAAGCGAACGAATGTAACGACACTAAGCGACGGAGGAACGCGTTCATCTGTTACGGTTTGTTACTTTTCTGTTTAATCAGAATTCATTTTCAGGCTTTTTTTTTTTTTTTAAATCACTACATTGATTCCAAAATGTTAGCCGAGGAGGGGGGAGGGGGGGGCGGTGTAAACACTGTTATTTGTATTTGTTGTATTTTGCAGATGATTTACCATCTGCTGGACTTTATTATTAGTGTTCAGAGAAGAAAGAAAAATGCAGATGGTAAAATAAACATTTTATTTCTCTCCTTGTGGTAATATGTGTTTGTTTGTGTGTGCGTGAGTCTCTCGCTGCATTTAAATCTGCAACGCTTCGCACAAGTGATCACACACGCCTTTTCACACTGTTGGCAACATTTGATGTATTTTAGTAAGATTTATTTATATTTATATATATATATATATATATATATATATATATATATATATATATATATATATATATATATATATATATATATATATATATATATATATATATATATATATATATATATATATAAAAAATTAAATAATTTATTTTTATTTTTTTAACTTGTAAATAAGGCCACTAATTAGCGGCACAAGGTGAGTTTTCTTTGTACTCAAATTTCCAAACCTTTTGGAGGGAAAAAAATTTGAAGTTTGAGTAGAAAATGGTAAGGAATTTTGGTCGGGCTCTGATGGCACGCCCAAAATTTCCTGTCCGTCTGTATGAAACACGAGCTACTCGTGCCGTTAAAAAAAATAAAAAAGTAAGGAATTTTGAAATGAAAAATTTGCAGGGACACTGATTATCTACATGCGTTTGTTTGCATGCGTCACCGGGTCCATACCGCGCAGGTCTGGCTTCAGCTGCCACTTCTACAGGGATTCCTCTGCCATCTTTTTAAATGCTGAGACGCAAATGTTTGCCCGTCTTTGTGTTGCTGAAAATCTCAAGCTCAGTCTGACTAGGCCTTGGCACAGGGTTACAGGTTAGTTTTAGGTCTGGACTTTGACTAGGCCACTCTAACACATGAATATGATCTGATCTACACCAGGGGTGTTTAAACATTTTGGCTTGGGGGCCGAAATTGTCAAGTCAAAAGCACCCAAGGGCCAAAAATTAATAATAAAAAATTGGTCTACCTGGTCTACAAAATATTTAAAATAAACAAATTAGACTATCTGTATTTAGCTAGTTTTTTTTTTTTATTCAATCAAGTCTGCATTTGAGTAAGAGCCATTGGATAACTGTGGTCCTATTCACTATGAAATTAAAGAATTTAAAAAGTACAGGTATTAAAAGACAAATATTTTGTGTTATACCAAACATTTAATTCTAAGATTTCAACTCGTAATAATTAAAATAAAGTTTCCCTATGCACCAGCCGCCTGTGCTGCTCGGGCAAATCTTTCTTGATATGCAGTTAGAGGACCACACAAAATCAGTGCGTGGGCCACAAATGGCCCCTGCGCCCCACTTTGGACACGCCTGGTCTAAATCCTTCCACTGCAGCTCTGGCTGTGTGTTCAGGACCGTTCTCTGCCCCAGTCTCTTGTATTTAGCCAATCATCTCTGACCAGCCTTCCTTGTCTGGGAATGAGGGGTTCATAGTCGTGCATCGTTTGTTTTATGCCACACAGACATTTGCATATTCACCAAAACGCTTAGCTTTGTTTTCATCTGACAGGAGCATCTTCTTTCACATGTTCTGCGTCCCAATATTTGGCCTAGAGCAAACTTTAAGCAGGTTTTCTTACCACCTTTTTTCATTTTAAGGTCTTGTAGCAGCATGGAGATGTATTGTTAAAACGGCTAAGTGTCCGTTTTATGAAATATTTTACTTTGAATGCAAACGAATGAGTAGAAAGTGAAGGGTTCATTACAAAAACGATGCAATTCCAACTAGTTGTTATTGTACATGTGTAAAAGCTGATGTCATTAAGCAGCAGAGTGCCAACCAAACTCTGCTGCAGCAGCTTTGTGTGGCTCTAATTTTCTGTTATTTGGGGAAATATGTTTCCATGACCACAGCAGGTCTATGTTTCAGGGCGGTGTCACAGCAAACCTGCTCAGCTTGGTAAAAATCAGAAAGTTTTCATAATATCGCCCAGAGGCGGACGCGAGAATTGGTGCCTCTGCCTTCAGATGATGGGAGTTTTTGAAAACCCAAAAGGTTATTTTAAAGATCCAACGCCTCATTAGCTCACCGTGTGACGCGTTCCTGAGGCGTGACGTAACTCAGCTTTACGTCTTAAATTTGAGTTGGAAGTCGGTCGAGATACACTTACAGGGCCTTGTGAGTTTGTGCATCTCCTGTGAATTTCACCTTAAAACCTACAAACTCAATGCATTTCATGTGGATCCTAAGTGATGGACAAACATAAGGTTCCAAATATCTGAGAAGCAAAACACGGATACAGCATTTTACTTTATAGATACAGTACAGACCAAATGTTTGGACACATCTTCTCATTCAAAGAGTTTTCTTTATTTTCATGACTATGAAAATTGTAGATTCACACTGAAGGCATCAAAACTATGAATTAACACACGTGGAATTATGTACTTAACAAAAAATTGTGAAACAGCTGAAAATATGGTTGTATTTGCATGTTAAGCCATTACAAGGCCTTTGTTTGGACAGTAGTATAAAGCTTGGTACTGCACATTACTCCAGACTTTTTGAATTGAGAAAGCTTCCTGGAGAGGAAGCAAAACGTCTTCAACTACGGAAAACAAGTCCAGTTGCTTTGTTTTTTTACTCTTTTTGGAATGACCATGACCTGGATGACTGAGAATCTTCACCAGCATACATCTGAAAATATGTCTTATATTCTAGGTTCTTCAAAGTTGCCACCCTTTTGCTTTGATTACTGCTTCGCACACTCATTGCATTCTCTTGATGAGCTTCAAGAGGTAGTCACCTGAAATGATCTTCACTTTACAGGTGCCCCCTGTCGGGTTTAATAAATGGGATTTCTTGCCTTATAAATGGGGTTGGGACCATTGGTTGTGTTGTACAGAGGTCAGGTGGACACACAGCTGATAGTCCTACTGAATAGACTGTTAGCTGCTTTTTTTCGTGCCATAATACAAATTCTAAGTAAAGAAAAACGAGTGGCTATCATTACTTTAAGAAATGAAGGTCAGTCAGTCTGAAAAATTGGGAAAACTTTGAAAGCGTTCCCACGTGCAGTCGCAAAAACCATCAAGCGCTACAAAGAAACTGGCTCACATGAGGACCGCCCCAGGAAAGGAAGACCAAGAGTCACCTCTGCTGCAGAGGAAAAGTTCATCCCAGTCACCAGCCTCAGAAAAAGCTCAGATTAGAGAGCAGGTCAATGCCACACAGAGTTCTAGCAGCAGAAACATCTCTAGAACAACTGTTAAGAGGAGACTGTGTGAATCAGGCCTTCGTGGTAACATAGCTGCTAGGAAGCCAATGCTAAGGACAGGCAACAAGCAGAAGAGACTTCCTTGGACTAAAGAACGCAAGGAATGGATATTAGACCAGTCTGATGAGTCCAAATTTGAGATCTTTGGTTCCAACCATGGTGTCTTTGTGCGACGCAGAAAAGGGGAATGGATGGACTCTACATGCCTGGTTCCCACCGTGAAGCATGGAGGAGGTGTGATGATGATGACACTGATTTATTCAAAACTGAAGGCATACTGAACCAGCATGGCTACCATTGCATCTTGTAGCTGCATGCTAGTCCATCCGGTTTGCGTTTAGTTGGACCATCGTTTATTTTTCAACAGGACAATGAACCCAAACACACCTCCAGGCTGGGTGAGGGCTATTTGACCAAGAAGGAGAGTGATGGGGTCCTGGACCGCAGAGTGAAGGCAAAAGGGCCAACAAGTGCTAAACATCTCTGGGAACTCCTTCAACACCGTTGGAAAACCATTTCAGGTGACCAGCTCTTGAAGCTCATCAAGAGAATGGCAAGAGTGTGTGAAGCAGTAATCAAAGCAAAAGGTGGCTACTTTGAAGAACCTAGAATATAAGACACATTTTCAGCTGTTTCACACTTTTTTTTATTAAGTATATAATTCCACATGTGTTAATTCATAGTTCTGATGCCTTCAGTGTGAATCTACAATTTTCATAGTCATGAAAATAAAGAAGTCTTTGAATGAGAAGGTGTGTCCAAACTTTTGGTCTGTACTGTGTATGTGTGTGTATCTATCTATCTATCTATATATATATATATATATATATATATATATACACTCTGCCTGTCATTCCCGTGGTGCTTTTCTGCAGCAGGGGCAGGAACGCTGGTCAGAGTAGCCGGGAAGGTCGGTGGAGTTACAAACAGGGCAGCAGCTCCTCTGGGCCGGAGGTTCGCCCTCTGACGGGACGATGCATAGGAACAAAGTTCAGGCCTACATCCGATGGAGCATATGTGGGAAAAAAACAGAGAACGTATGCTCACAGATGTGCTCAATCAACTCTGACTGCGCTTGAGCTGTTTTGCTTAGATGTGCAAAGCTGGCGCAGAAACACAAGCAGCTGTAATTCCTGCAAAAAAAACCTGCTACCGCCAAGTAGCTATTTGCTAAATTTAAAAAGGCACGCCACACATTTCAGATTATTTCCTTTTTAAAAACCAAAACCACTTTATTTTACACTATACGCACTACTTTGTGATGGTTCCCAAACTTTTCAGCCTGCAACCCCCAAATTTACAGACTGGTGACCCCATTTTGACAGGTGGGCTTTTTCTTTTTCTGTGGGGGGAGGATTATGAGAATAAAGTAGTATAATCAAGAGAATAAGTAGTATCATTAGAATAAAAAGTTGCAGCCTTCCGCTCTGTGTTAAGATGAGGAATGTTGAGTATCTTGTAAAGTTATAATTTAGTATCAGTTTCACAAATAATGAAACACTAGATCTTTTCAGCACGTTAGCAACAAATCATCTCAGGACCCCCCAGGGGGTCCAGACCCCCACTTTGGGAGCCACTGCTTTAAACAAAACAAAAATGGAAGTTCACTCTGGGCTAAAAAATAAAGATAAAAAGTCCTCTGTGCGGCCACTTCAGTTAATGTTTGTTGGGACATTTCAGTGCCTGGAAAGGCTTGGCCTTAATTTCTTCTCAGTTACTGTCTATAATTAGAAACGTAGCTTTATTCTAAAGATGTTTCATTTACATTTTGTGAAGAACTCCGGTTGCATCAGGTTTTTTTTTTTTTTTTTATGACGTGCCATAGAGGACCAGCTTCACAAGCCGGCTGTCCTAAAATTAGACGCCAGTCCTTGTGCGGGGACTGAACCTAAGCTGTCCCCCCCGCTCGGCGTCCTGGAGTGACAGGAATTAAACTGGATGTGTTAAGCCGGAGCTGTTCCTCTGGGGCTGCCTGGATTTCCTCCGCTCACATGACTTCTGCCAGGTTGTGTTTTTTTTTTTTCCACAGGCCTTGTCGTTTTTCCTGGGGTGAAAAGGTCACTGACGTGGTGTGACTTCACTCTGCCCCCCCCCCCCTCCATGCTGAGTGTTAAAGGGTGAAACGGGGGCCGTGGAAATGATAACACGTGTCAGAAGTAATAAACCAGGCTGATTTGTGACGCGCAATAACTCGCTGCAAAAGCCCATCTGAGAGGCTTGTTCCCAGTCCTGCTGGTGACCGACCACACGTTGTCTGGACTGAACCAGATTTCATAGAAAATACCCCCCCCCCCCAACCCCCCCTCTATGTAGCAGCTAAATGAGACCAAGCATTGCCGCATGCAGGGACGAGGATAAATGCCTCGGCATAATTCTGTATTCCCTCGGCGCCGTGTTTGACTTTGCTGCTGTGCCCTCTCTGGTTCAGAACAGGGGTATGCCTCCCCCAGGCTGAGGGGGGGGCGGGGGGGCTCCACGTTGCCCCCCCAGAAGACACAGGGAAGACTAACCTTGTTTAATTAATGATGTGTAACATCCTGCTCTAATTGCACGTACTGTATCTTGTTGGGCGTTGTAGTCTGGCCCAAAAGGGATTAATTAACCAGCAGAAGACACAAACTCCAAGCTAAATGCAGTCCCTTAGTAAAACACACACACACACACACACACACACACACACACACACACACACGCCGCAGTGTGACACTTGGCACCGCCGTGGCTCCGCGTTTCAGCGCTGCTCTTGACTGTGGAGTTACTGAGAGATTTTCCAACATCTGCCTCCCCGTGCGGCGGCTGCAGCGTCTGTGATTTTAACGATGCAGTCATCATCAGGACGAAGAGAAACCTTGTTTTTTTCACGAGCACCACTTAAAGGACACCTCTGCGGCGTGTAGAAATGAGCGGCGCTGACAAGCACAGGGGTCAATGAGGGGTCAGCGGTTAGAAAACCCAAAGACGACTGACGCATTCGGTGGTTTAAGGAAGCGTTTTCCCCCTCTGACAGATTTCTTCTGGTTATTTTGTCACGCTTTTGTGCTTCTGATCATCAGATTAGTTTTACTTTCACAGGAAAAGGCAAACGTACAGTTTTCAGAGCTTATTTAAAGGGGAAGGGGGGACTAAATCATCTTGGCCCTGATTGAAAAAAACAATCTGTTGCTGCCATCTCTTAATTACTGAAAATGAGTCTTTTACATCAACGTCGAGACATTCTGGACGACTCTTCTAGGCAGAAATGTTTTAGATCAGCCACGTTGGAGAGGATTTGAGCATGAATGACCCTTTATAATCCTCTATTGGATTTATGTTCAGACTTTGACTAGATTTTTGTGTTTATTCCTCTTTTTTATCCACCTGGAGTGAGTCTAAGGTGGCCATGGTGGCATGTCCAACCATCAAAGAAGATTTATATATGAAGATTCACTGTATATAACTGAATGCACCTTTCCTACTCTGCACCTTCTTGTATGAACCGATGTGGCAAGTGAATTTCTCCACTGTGAGATCAATAAAGCCTGTCTTATCTTATCTTATCTTATCTTATCTTATCTTATCTTAAGCAGCTCAAGACCACCACATTTGACCGTGCAGTTATGATCTTCTTTAAAAAAAAGAAAAAAAGAAAATGCTCTTGTTTTTTTCTGCCACTTAAATCCAGAGAAAATATTCCTAAAATTTGTGGGTATCAATAGATGTTTTTTGGTAAATATGACGCAGAAAATGAAAATAGAGCGATTATGAGGAAAAAGGCAGCCATAATATTTGAGTCACACGGCTGTGCTAAGGGGAGTCCGTCTTTTTCTTCACCCTCCCTCTGACCATAATACAGACGCGGGGTCATTAAATTTCCATTGGTTAAAGCTACGGTAAGCAGGATGATCCATAACCATTTATTCATCATTCATGACTGGGTTATAAATCATAACCATCTGTTATTATTAGGAAGACGACGCGTGTCTGTGTCCAAGCTTACAAACAGCTTTTATGTTAATGCCCAGTGATGTAACAAGCATTGACACAATCGTTTTGACGTGATAACTGAGTTGTTTTTTGAGGAAATAAAGATTTTTTTTAGTTAGCAGTGGTTTTCACCTCCTGGCCATTTTAGCCCAGTATCGTTCATTTTGACCTAATTGAGATACGTAACGGCTACAGGGCTTTTATAAGGTGCTCTGGGTTCTTTCTCATGTGTTCTTGAACTTATATTGGACCATGATGTGTTGCTTTTTGAGACCTTTGGGCCTACTTCGTGCTGTCAGACGGGTGCTAAAATGGAAATGGTTATGGTTTAGGGTCAGGCTTAGTAAATTAATAAAAATCAATGCAGAGTCCCTACTAAGTATGTAAAACACTGATGTGTTTGTATATTGGGGGCTTGGGATTTTGGTTTTTAAATCAAGGCTTTAAACTCATAATCCACGTCTTGGGTGAGATGTTCTTTATTGCCCCACTGAGGACAGTCGGTATCAGCCTCTGCATTACAGCACCAGTCAATTGGACATCAAATATTCACACATTACAACAGATGCTACACACAACCCGCAGTATTAGACACACGCGGCACTGATGCCTGCATGACTCAGAAATGAGTTAGACCATGTCAGAAGCTTATTAGAATATAAAGAAATAAACTGGGTAAAAAGCTGAATGGAAAAAAAAAGACACCCCAAAACCTTTGGATGACAGATTTAAATATGTCAAATTTTGCCTAGGGTGCAGTTTTACATCCTGAACCATCTGCACGAAGGGCGTATTTCAAACTTCCAGGTCGGGATGCGAATCATCTCATCCAGAAGTTTCTCTTCCTCCTCCCTAAGCACACATTCGTCACAGAGTGACTGAAGGTAAGCGTGATCCGTGACTGTTTGTTTCCCTGAAGCTCATACGCCACAGCAGGCCACCATTTCTTTCCGCCACTGGCACATCTCGCTGGAGGGGGGAACCCAGGTTTAGTGTCCCCACACAGAGAGAGCTGGAGGGTAAGGTCGGTAACGGTATCCCCGCAGCTGCCTGTTAGACGACCGCAGCTCTGAGCGGCATCCAGGGGTCACCAGGTCTGCAATCTACAGTGCCGGAGGGTGTCATCTATATGTCAAGCAGCTGTTTGGGAAGGACCACTGAGCTATATTATACACTGGAGTGCTGATTTTGCCAAAAAACTGAAGTCACTGGCCGCCATCTTGCTACTCCCTACTCTCACAGAATCCCACAGGATTTGGTTGCAACAACAAGCAGTTTTCTGGCTGTGTGAAAACGTTTCACAGGTAATTCTACAGTCAGTGGATGTACTAAAACTATAACTACTAGGAAATTATGTCCTGAAATATTTTACATGTTATTCATATTAAATATATATATATGTATATATAAGTATGTATATGTATATATATGTATACACATATGTAAATATATGTTTATGTATATTGTTATTTATATATTTATAAATGTTAAACATATTATTTAAATGAATAAAATGCAAAATATTTCAGCACATGACTTTCTCAGTACTTGATATTTTTAGAACACAACATAAAACTATATGGCATTTGACATTTTAAAAGTTTTAAGCCCCCCCTGAACATGAGAAAATCCTCGTTATTTGATGCTGTAGCGCACATATTTCCTAGTTACTGGGGGGAAATAGGGAGTACCAATATGGCGGCTGGTGGCTTCACAGCGACTTGTTCTAACAGCGGGCGATTAGTACTCCAGTGTATTATATAGCTCAGTGGGAAGGACGTGGCAGGGAAATCTGTTTCTGTATTAGGGGGGTTTTGGAAGAAAAGAAACAACAAAAACCAAACCCCAGGTGGAAAAGCAACCCGTCCCGACTGTTAACAGATTACAAAGCGAAACGTACAACTCGAAATACCGGATCAAAAGTAACTGGACCTCTTGTTTTCGACTTCTCCCAGAGGTTCTTGTTCAGTTCTGAGCGCTTGGTGCGGAGTAGCCGTTGGCATTTCATTCACGTGACCAGGGTGAGAGGCCAAAAAGGTCCAACGAGCTCAGATACCCGCCTCCTCCCCACCGAGAACCTCACAACCTCAGAACCCAAGCCCTCTGGAAGAGACCCCAATGTATTCATGAATTACACCAGGTCCAGTAACTTTCAATTCAGCCTTTTGATTATCTTGACCTCGATGACTAAGAACCAACACCACTATAAACTCAATACTGCTACTTTGTGGGTTTGAAGCTAAAGTATTTGTGAATCGCTGCAGTGCAAAAAACGAGAACTAAAAGTGAAATTCTCTTGACATGAGTGTATTTGTTTTTGATTTGAGTAGGTAAATAACATTATCTGCCAGTGGAATGAGTATTTTTACCCCTAAAATAAGATAATTAGATATACTGCACATGAAATAAGATGATGGGGATGAGTTGTTCCTGTATTAAGTGCAAAAACTCTCCATTCAAACTTCCCTATTTAAATCAAGGATAAATGCACTCATTTCAAGACATTTTTACTCACTTTCAGTTCCCTTTTTGCTGTGTGACACTGAGACATTTATAGAGGGATAATCAAAGCTCCTTACTTTGTCCAATCCAACCTTGAGTGGGTTTTACACACGTTAAACAATTTCTCCTCTGAACAAACTCACATTAAAAGGTTGTCAGAAACGTTCAGAGTGAGAACATGCTGCTGAAAAATAAAGTGATGTCGCATTAAGGAGTTGATTCAACATAGCTTTAAATGTAAAAAAAATGAGTCAAACCCAGATCCGTGAATACCGGCATGTTCTTTAATCAGCTGAAAATGTAGGTCAGACCGTATGTTGCAGCGTGTTGGAAACCCCGCCTGGCTCATTTCTGTCCGCTCTCAGCAACACTCCTCTTGCCCTGCTCAGTTAGTCATTTCTAATATAAACCTTCCACTATAAGAGATGTCAGTAACCATGAATGGGTTTACTATAAAGACTCTGAGTCCTCACTCCGGGGGGTTTAGCTGCGTGGCTTCAAACAGACGATACGTAGGACAATATGTTGTTCCAGGGTCACACACGGAGGCAACGCTGACGTTTTAGATAAAGAATCTGAATGTAATGTAGGTCAGTCAAGTCAGATGGTTGCCACAGGGTTGCAATAAGCTCAACCGTATCAAGCAGATACCAGGAAGGAAAAAAAAAAACAAAAAAAAAAACAGGACGAGTTGATGGTAAGAAATGAGAAACAAAACCAACAGTCTTCAGGAAGTGAGCAAATGCAATAAATTTAGATGAGACTGTTTCCTTTGTGAGCTTCATTACAGCTCCGTACAAAAAGAGACTTTGGCTGATTCCGTTTGTTTTTTGTTTTTAAATCAATAGAGATCTCATAGAAAATAATTAGTCTTAGGGGCTAATTGTATTCTGAGTGACTGGCATACAGATGTGCAGCATGGGCACATTTAACCCCACAATTATGCAGCTGTAATTACAAGGGGAAAAACTGTTTTTTTTATTAAAATAAAACACCTTTAGATGCATGACGTATGACTCAAATAAAATTGGCAAATAATTTTAATCCAAAGTGTTAATTTAAAATTATTTTCAATCAGAGAAACACTAAAAAACTGATGGTGCATTTAATTGGGAAAACCTTGTACCTTGTTATACAGTAAGCAACATTTACAACAATCATTTTAGCCCGGTAAAGGTCATTTGATTTTCAGCCTTCCGGTCATGTGTTTAACCCGCAGCCAGTTTGTGTTATTAATTTTATTTTATTTTACCTTGAAGTATTTTTTTTATATTGGTACTAAAATAATTTGGGTTTAATCACATGAATATTTAGTTGGTTGCAGTTTGCTATTTGTGCCACCAGATGTCACCAAATACAGAAATGGATTGGTTTCGGTTCAGCCATTAACACAAATGGGATTTCTGCCTTTTGTTTTCTTAAATCTTTTTCTTCAGTCAGCATCGACTGTGACTCCTTGTCAGAGAAAATGGGGATAATTTTCCAAATTGAACCAAAGATCAAGGCCCGTGTTCACAGAGATTCTCAGAGAGCTCCTATCTTAGTGAGGAGGTGTGGTTGACCCTCTTTGCTGGGTGTGAAGCTGTCATTGGTTGATACAAGAAACAAGCTAACCAAAAAAAAAAAAAAAACACTTTTGGGCTCCTGGAGATAAATAAACAATTAGACTGCATTAAAAAATGATGAAAGTTAGCTAAATTAAATAATTGTCACAGCATCAAACCTTACATCCTCCTCATCATCTTGATTTGCTTGTCATCTTTACTCGCCATACTGATCATTTTACCACCTCGTGTATTTGATATTATTACGCTCTCACCTGTTATCACTTTACTGGGATTGCCTGCTTGTATAAAGCGGTCGTATTTAGCAAAACGACCAACATAGAAAGCAGGAGAAAAAAGGACAGAGGAGCAGCAGCTCTGATTCCGGACGGCTCGGCGAGCAGAATAGAGGAGTGTTGAAAGGTAAATTAGACTCGGGATCATGGTGCCAAGAGACAGACGTTAAAGTACATTCCCAGTGTGTTTTTTTCTGCTTTTACACACCAGCCTGGAAAGTGAGAAGCGCTCCGTGCAGCGATCAAAACGGCCAGAGAGGAGACATCTTCCCTCTGCATACATAGTGTCTATATTATTGTTCCACATGTTGCCTGGACAAGAGTAGTTATGTGTGTATTTTTCTGTGACTTTTTCAAATTCTTTAAGAAAGTTATTATTGAAAGCATTTCACTGTGTAAACATTACATTCCTCTATACTAGACTCAGGGGCGGTTCTAGACAGGGGCCAACAGGGGCCCATGCCCCTGTAGAAACAGCCCTGGCCCCTGTTATGGCCCCTGTACTAAAAGCCTGATGTTAAATAAACTTCTCATAATTATTTGCAATGGCAAAGAAACCATAACTGATTGGTCACTTTGACCAATACAATTTTTTACCTATACAGCTTTACTCTAAAAAGAATTTAAAACTTAAGATGTTTCACGTTTAACTTTAGCCGTATTGAGCAGGGGGCAAAGTTTTCAACTGCAAGATCAGGGGTCTAAAACCTGCAGTTTCAGAGCCACATGTGGCTCACTTAATATTATTACACAGTTAAATATTGCCATTTTATTGTTTTTAAATTGTTTTATTCTGTGCCCCTGTGAAAAAACACTGGACCCACTATGGCCCCCCTGGTAAATTTGGTCTAGAACCGTCCCTGACTAGACTGTTCGTACATTTTCACACCTAGTTACTCATGATCCTTTTTTTCCTATTATTTATATATCCTCAATAAAATTGTGTTACCAGAGCCGCACCTATAACCCGCTGGGCCGCTGAAACTAATACATTTCCCGCTATGGGGGATGATAAGGTTTATCTCATCTACATATTAATAATTATATGACTGTTAAAGAAGTTTATGAGCTCATTTCCTCCACTCTTTAGGTGGTGGATCAGCCAATCAGCTCTCTCTGTTTCCACCATCTGTCCTGCTTAAGACGCTCTTAGGCTCGCCAAAAGTCCTCCTCACTACTCAGTTCAATTCAATTTGATTTTATTTATATAGCGCCAATTCATGAAACATGTCATCTCAAGGCACTTTCCAAAGTCAAATTGAATCATATTATACAGATTGGTCAAAAATTTCCTATATAAGGGAACCAGTTGATTGCATCAAAGTCCCGACAAGCAGCATTCACTCCTGAAGAGCGTAGAGCTACAGGGAGAGCTCTTTTAAGTCTTTGCGTGCTTTGTGAGTAACTTTTATCTCACCTAGGTAAAATGAAAAAAAAATGTTTTTCCTAAAATGACGTCACTAAGCGCTACTTTTAGTCTAAGGATTCTTCGTGAATACGTACACGGCACCTCAAAGAAGATTGGTAATAACTTAAAGAATGTAAATGAATGGAGCAGCTTTAGTGTCTTAATCAAACTCCAATTATTCTTTGTTATAATTTTCTCTTTATATATAACTGGACCGATTTAGTTTTCGTTTATTGTAATTATCTTGCTCCCATACTCACTTGGGACAACTCCCACAACTTCCAGCGCACGTTGAGTTATAGTTGCAGAAAATGGCGGGAGCAACGTCGTTGTGTGGGGAAGCTTTTCTTCAGCAGGGACAACAAAGCTAATCAGAGGTGATGGGAATAAATATGGAGGTATGTACGGGGCAGTCCTCGCAGAAAACATATTAGACTCTCCTCTCCATCCCCACACCTACCTCCATTTTTATTATTCTGTTATTTACAAGACTGTAATGTTCACCTGCACTCCTGACTGTTACTATTGTAACAACCGTTTACATGCATCTTGCACTACTAGCTATGACTGAATATTGATTTGCACTGCTGACTGTTTATTCACAATTGTTTACATATACATTTGCAATACCGTACTTTAACTGTTATATGCAATTACCTTCCACTAAACTTTAATTTAAATAGTTGCTGTCCAAACTCTAATTATTCATTTTATAGTAATAGCTACCTGTATATCATGCTCACAATTCTGCCTATAGTAATAGCCATCTGTACATTTATTCATAGTACATGCAAACTCTGTTAGAATAACAACCATCTGTATATTATGCTATCGTACATATCTGTAAAACTAGTATCCACCTGTATATTATATTCGGTACATATCCAGCTGTAAATTTAGTTCATAATACAAGTTATCTATATATTATACTCGTAGAACAAATCTATCAGTAAAATTCTGTTTATAATAGTATCCATCTCTATATTTATTCAGTAAAAACCCATATCCTGTACTTATGGAACCATTGTTTATCCTGCACTTGCTGCTATTGCACTTCTAGTTAGACCTAAACTGCATTTCATTACCTTGTACCTGTACCTGTGTAATGACAATAAAGTTGAATCTAATCTAATCTAATCTAATCTAATCTAAAAGTCTTGAGGGTAGCGCGGCGGTAGACATACAGCCAGAGCTACACTGGAATGAATTGGATCAAATTATACTTGTGTTCGAAGGGCCTAGTCAAAGCACAGACCTAAATCAGAGAATCTGTGGCTAAACTTGAAAATTTATGTTCACAGACTTTGTTTAAGTGAAACGGTTTCTGCGCTCTGATTCGTCGGCTCTACACGACGACTCCGCTTTGGACGAAGTATTTCTAAGAGACTGAGGAATACGACACGTCTGCGAGATCAAACCAGAAGCACGCCTTGTTGACTGATGCCCCGGGCTCTGCATGGAAGCTGGGTGACCTCAGACCGCCGCTTCAGCACGCATCATTACCTCCAAATCGCACATAGATCCGCCGAACGACCCAAGACACATTTCGATATCTGCCATTGATCCTCGGACAAGATGCATGAAAACGAACAGCGAGGTTTCTGCCTCCTGGGTCCACTTAGTACTGAGTCCAATAACGGCTAGGACGACTCTCGGCTAATGGAGGGCCTTATGAATACGCCGGTCTGCCACACTTTTGTCTACAAGTCCCAGCTTCCCCCCACCTCCATCCTCCTCATCTAACTGCCTCTTTTCTTTTTTTTTTTGTTGCTTTTAACCCTCGATGAACAATCAGCACAGGTCACATTATTGCACATATGAGATTAATTTACTCCCTGCAGAACACAGAGTGATGTTATTACAGGGAAATCAATGTCCCTCTTGTTGTTCTCTGGGGCTGGACAGGGAGTATGCACATCTGCTCTCATAATACAACTGCTGACCTTGCTGTCAGAGGGGGGAGGCAGAGGCGGGGTCGCGGCGAAAAAAAGGGGGGGCGACCGGGCGGCCAGCGTTGTTTGTCGAAGCTTTATCAAGCCGCTCGGCCCCGGACCGCGGGTCGGACCGCCGGCCCAGGGTGCTCCTCAGCTGAGAAAACGCCGACCCGTGTCGCAGGAGGACGACAACCTTCTAAGATTACAGTATTCATTTAGTCTCATGGGGACAATGTTGTACTTACCCCCCTCTAAAGAGAAAAAAAAAAAACATCTGATCTAAGTACCTGAATCTATTTCTATCCTCCTCAAACACGAATCTTTATGAATTTCTTTCATCGCGGCTACGACCACGCACCTCCTGGTGACCTTTTGACCTTTGGTGGAGGACAGGTCCATATGACGGACAGAAGGGGGGAGGGAAGGGGAGCCCTGGGACAGAGAGACTGCCTTTAACCCCGTGAGCGTGTCCTCTTTTGTCCTCTCGTTTTTCTGTGAACTCGATGGGAAGTCAACAAAACAGAGAGCAAATGCTAACTTAGGACATGCAAGAGGAGGGGAGGGGGGAGGGGGGGGGGGAGAAAACGGCAGGACATCCTGTTTAAAAATGCAAGAAATTCATTGCAAATCTGAAAAAATCCAGACTTAAAACGATGTTAGGACAACTGTCTTTTCATTTTGCCTTCACATAAAATTATATGGTGACAATATTTTTAGAGAAGAAATGCTCAGGAAAGTTACTTTAGTGTGTTTGACATCGAGAATATTTTTATTCTCTGCTCTGTGTGCCTTCACACTAATACTCAGACTTAGTTTCATAATCCTCTCAGCATATGTATCTAAACACTATTTAAAAAGTATCCATGCCTCTTGAGCTTTGCCACATATTGTCATGTTAAATGTTACCAACACAGAAGAAGTAGCCTTTGGTTGTTCGGTGGAAGGAAAATCAAGCATGATGTTTATCACTTTTTTAAAGTTTTTTTTTTTTGTGCAAATAAAAACCGTCTAAGTCTGGCTTGCATTAATATTAAGCCCCGCTGAGTTGTTTCTTTCTGGGACCACCTTTTGCTGCAGTCACAGCTGCAAAGTAAACCTCTGTCCCCAGTATCAAACCTTTTTCCAGCCTAAATTAGCTTTGCCTTGTGTTTAGCTCTGTCCATGCTAGCACGATGCTGACACCACCATGTTTTACACTGAGGGTGGTCCGCTCATGGTGATGTGCAGTGTAAGCTTTCTGCCCCTCATAGTATTTTGCACGTTGGTTAGAGAGATTTCAGTTTAGATCTCGTCTGGGAAGAGTCCCCTCATTCCACATGTTTGCTGTTAACCCAAGTTGTTCATAAAGGCCTGATTTGATTAATAGTTGTCGCGTCGACAAACTCTCCCACCTGAGCCGTGGATATCTGCAGCGCCTCCAGAGTGTGCGCTCTTTGCCAGGTACATCTCTTTCTGTGGATGGTTATGTCTGTGTAACTTGGTAGCTTTGTAATTGGGCCAGACCTTTTATATTTTTAGATTGTGGATTAAACTGTGTTGTCATGAAATGCAGTATTTTAGATAAAATTACACACGGGATGACTCTATGTGCTAATATGACATCTTCTGAAGGATATTAGTTACCAGACTAATAGAGTATAGATACATACTAGCATGCAACGCCCACAAAAACGAATTTTAATAAAACACATCAATCTTAAAAGGACGTAAAAAAAAATTATTTCAAGATTTGGGAATCCTTTATCAAGACACTGTATGCAGGTAAATTCTTCTGAT